>NC_079195.1:62735493-63037576 GCF_029499605.1 Hyla sarda | reverse complement strand
TCCATGTCCACTGCATACTGCCACAGTGTGTCTGGGTCCTCTGTCTCGCCTTCCTCATAATTAGAGATGAGCTAACTTACAGTAAATTCGATTTGTCACGAACTTCTCGGCTCGGCAGTTGATGACTTTTCCTGCATAAATTAGTTCAGCTTTCAGGTGCTCCCGTGGGCTAGAAAAGGTGGATACAGTCCTAGGAGACTCTTTCCTAGGAATGTATCCACCTTTTCCAGCCCACCGGAGCACCTGAAGGCTGAACTAATTTATGCAGGATAAGTCATCAACTGCCGAGCCAAGAAGTTTGTGACGAATCGAATTTACTGTAAGTTCGCTCATCTCTACTCATAATCCTCTAGCTCCTCTGGCTGCTCCTGCTCCTCTTCTCCTGTTAGATTACTAGAAAAACCACCCATTTGGTGAAGCCTAAACTGTGCTCCACTGTGCCCCTCACTGTAGATATAAGCTATGATCTATGTTTGTGTGCCAGAAAACGTATGAGGCCTCTGGTAGACCTTATGTAACTTTACATTTAGCCTCATGAGTCCCAGGGAATTTGAGTTTTATGCATCTATGGACTTTTTATTTTTTATTTTATTTTTATTTTTTAGAATTAATTTTTCCAAATGTGACTCCATACAACACTGCATAGCAAAGATGTCTGAAAGGTCCCCATGCACTTTAGACAAAAATAGGCCATATCAACCGACTTATAACATTATGGTAGTAAAGAGTTGGGCGTGTTTGGTTTCATCTGCCAAACACTATTGTTCCTACCGAGATAAGCTGCCTATTAATTTGTAACCTTAAAAATGTTGTATTATTAGTTTTGTAAAGATAGTCAGTGAATGTTGTCATGTTTCTGTTCTTAGATTTCATATTCTATTCTAATGATTTTGGTTTCGCCCCCCCCCCCCCCCCCCCCCCCCGTAATTCTTTACATTAAGCTAATAAAATTACCTCCCCCTTGTTGTTTGTCAGCACACATTACGGCTAGCCGGGATTTGGTGTTACATTTGTTTAATAATGACTTTCAGGTTTTCTTTCGAGGACACTAGAAGTCTGTTCCCAAGTCAGATACAATTATTATCAACACTGCTTCATGTAACAGATTCCACGGACCAGTCTTCCGTGTCCACTGCTGTAGTGTCCTTCACATCTGCAGCTCATGTAGATAGATTAGATCTGAAGATAGTTGGATATGATTTCAATTTCATATCGATCTGACAGCTCTTGAGAATTAATGCAATAATCTGGACCAGGATCTTTGCTTTTGGGAAGAATAATCTTCTTCCTAAATATTTGTAAGTTAAATTTGTCATTGCCCTAATGAATTTCTTTACTAACAATATTTAAATACATGTAAGAAAAATGAAATGCCCCACCTGGGACAAGCTGTTATGGCATGTAGAGATTATAGAGCTACAAACCAGAGCAGAGACTTAGTAGAAAACCTGAATCCCACACTGACAAACAGGATAAAATTTTGCATTACATGGTCACCCACTGCTTTTTAGTGAGCAACCTTTAATACCGCATTACTCCTGCAGTTGCCACTGTTACTTCCGTCTACAATTTCTGGGGATTACAGGGGTACTCCGGTGGAAAACAATTTCTTTTTCATATCAACTGGTGCTAGAAAGTTAAACAGATTTGTAAATTTACTTCTTTACAACAATCTTAATCCTTCCAGCACTTATCAGCTGCTGTATGCTCCAGAGGAATTTTTTTTTAGAATTTTTTCTGTCTGACCACACTGCTCTCTGCTGACACCTCTTTCCATGCCAGGAACTGTCCAGATCTGGAGCAAATCCCCACAGAAAACCTCTCCTGCTCTGGACAGTTCCTGACATGGACAGAGGTGTCAGCAGAGAGCACTGTGGTCAGATAGAAAAGAAATATAAAGAAAAAAGAACTTCCTCTGTAGTATACAGTAGCTGATAGGTACCAGAAGGATTAAGATTTTTTTTATTAGAAGTCATTCACGAACCTGTGAAAAAAAAAATGTAGAAATAAAAATGCGGGATCAGTTAATCACAAAGGTTTCTTAATTTTGAAATGACGACATCCAGATTGGAAAACAGTATTTAAAAATGTCAATATTTTTCTTCCTATGGGGATGGCTTGAAATATTGAAATATTGGAAATATTGACAATATCTGGCCATGCAGGTTACAACTTGTCGCATTAGTTTCTTTACAGTACCTGTCAAACCATATTTTCTAAACTTACTTAGATTATATTCCCTAACTACCCCTTACACCCCTTCTGCCCTGAAAAAAATATTATGAGCTTTAATAAGCTCTGTATCATACTTTTCCCCTTGCTCACCATGATCACAGGAGAAAGTGGGCATTCCCCAGCAGGCGTGATGTTACTGAAGCCTACAAGAGCTGTGCCTCTCCATGCCCCGCACACACTTCCTGAGTTTGGTCTCCTGCCAGGCTGGGAGGAAACAAAACTGTTTGACTTGCGCAGGAAACAGAACAGAGCCACCTAGTGGCCATTTTGTTAATCACATTGAAAACATATAAAGGTTGAACTTTAACAGTAAGTAAATAGCTAAGTGTCTTATAATTACATAAGGAACAATATATATTAAAAGTTTAGTTTGGTGACAGATACTCTTAAAGTTTCTGTCCAGTCTGATACTGTAATAATATCTGTATTGTAGCTTAATGTCTTTGCTTCACAACAACTCTAATTATTTACTACCAGTAACGTTGATTCTTCTCGTGTGGGAGGTCATGATATTTGTTCATCCATTTGGTTTTATTGGTATGACCATGAATCTGGCACACATCTTTTAATGCATTTATTTCATACATTTAAGTGAATATGTCTTTAAAACCTGTTAAGTCATGTAACCAGGGAATGTGTCGGTGACCAGGTGACTTGTGGGTGACCTATGGGAGCCCTCTAAATTGCTCCCATATATTGCAGGGAGGAGCTATCTAGTAGAGTTCTGTTCTGAGGTGCAGTACAGTCAAGACCTGCGAGTGTCTGGTGTCCTGAGTGAGAACAAGGCCTGACCACGCAGCCACACTTCCATCAACTGTGTACCCCTTCAGGTGAAGGTCAAAACCTGGTAAGCAACCACAGGAGAGAAGTCTAGTCAGTCATAGTCAAGTTGTCAAGCCTGCTAATGTCAGTGTGGGATTGCATAATTAAGTCCAAGTCCACTACAATTCCCAGCGAGCCCGCAAGTCTCCTAAGTCACTGGTCATCTCCTTGGGCCTAACTGAGCTGTAAAGACTATATCATCTGTCTGCCTTAGTTAAGCTGCCGTTGTTCCGTAACCTTGCATCCAAGTGATTATTTGCCCCGTGCCTGGCCCAGGAACCAGTGGCCATACCTCGGGTGGTGTAGAGGATAACCATGCCCTAGTGTCACAAACGCAAGGGGTTAATGCCATTTGCCCCTAGGGTAATAACATCTGCCCTTTCATCGTACCCTCACCACATCTCTATCTGCACTTGCTTTTGTTTTGTCTAGCTTTTTCTATCCTGTGTATTTTTGACCTATCAAAATGGTCACATGACCATTCCCGTATTCGTACTGGGTTGCTTTCTCTAGTTAAGACTCAGCCTGTTTGACTCTTACTCGTTTGCATTTCCTGTCTGTCTTTTGACTTTTCTGTGCATGTTTAAACCTTTGTATCCTGATCTATTTCCCTGACCTGACAGTTGTCTTATTGTTTTGGACCTTATGTTCGCTGCACTTTCTCAGAACAGGGACTATCGTCCAGTTGTGGATTGCACAAGAGAAATTTGGACAGCTCCAATCCCCACTCCAGGACCAGTGCTCCGACCAGAGGGCAGCACCTCCCTTCAACAAGACGATGTGAAATAAATGGATGTCCACCGGAGTCTCGGATAAAACTGTAGTCTTTATTGAAACTGTCACAGGATACAAAGTAACACAGAAAAAATTGCCTACGTGTTTCGGGCAGTCCTGCCCTTAGTCATGGCATAAAACATACTGACATTGACACAATAAATACACCTATACAATTACGTGATAAAGAGTGACGTCATGCAAACATCTAAAAAATGCGGGGTCGATTAATCAGATACAAAAGAAATGGACAAATATACTAAAGATATGAGTCTTACAACTACTTATGCATAAGACATCTATACATAATAGATATATCCACAAGAATATCCTACATACATTGTAAGCATAAACAAGTAAAGTGCATGACATGTAAAATATTTAATATGTAAGCATCAAGTCTTGTCACATGTTCATGCCCCGAGGTTAGAAACATCCAAAAGGATTCCCTATTCAATAGAATCCTTCTTATGTCTCCTCTACTGGGTCTTCTGATTCTTTCAATGCCCATCACTCTTAGGGTTTCAACCTTACCTTCATGTCTTTCTTTAAAGTGTTTCGAAAGGGCTGAGATATTTAACTTGGTAGCATCTGATTTATAGCTCCATTTTCTGGTTTTGAGTGAGTTGGAGGTGCAGCCAACATACTGGCTGTTACATGCCACACATGCAGCCACATAGACTACGTTCTCAGTGTTGCAATGTATATAATCTTTCACCTTAAACACTCTGCCATTACTGTATGAGCAAATCTTTTTTTTATTTCCATGTGTGTACACATAACGCTGATATTGTGACCACACCTCCAATTTCCTACATTATGTAGGCAGTTGTTTTTATTATTTTTGCTACTACTATACATGCTAGGAGATACAATGCTTCCAATAGATGGACCTTTTCTGGAAACTATTTTAAAGCCATCACTCAAGACCCTGTCAAGGATTGGATCCTGTTGCAAGATTGGTATATATTTAAGAAAGTTTTTCACGATTTCAAAAAATTACTTAATATACTCTTACAAAAATAAGTTTATTGTTGTTCTTTCCCTCAATGTGTTTAGTTTGTGTAGTTGTTATTAAATTATGTCTGTCCATATCTTTTTAGCTTTTTTCTTTGCACTTTCCAGAACTTCAAAAGGGTAACCAGTTGTTTGGAGCCTCTCAGAAAGTTGGTTTGATTCCATATTGAAGGTGTCCTCATTAGTGCAATTTCATCTGAGCCTGCGCCACTCCCTATAAGGAATATTAAATATAGTATGTCAGGGGTGGCATGAAGATGCCTGCAGTATGGAATTGCCAACATTTTCTTTTCTATATGGGGAAACCTCAAATTTGGTTGTTAATAGAGGAGAAGCGAACATCTAAGAAAGGAATGGAATCCACAGAAAAAGTAGAAGTGAACACTAAGTTCAATTCATTATCATTTATGTAGGACAGAAAATTGTGAAAGTCTTGTTCTTAACCCTTCCATACCAATATCAGATCATCAATAAATCTGCCCATCCATTTAATATGGTTCTGGAAGGAGTTGCTATCAGAAAAGGTGTATGACACCTCCCACAGATGTTCGCAAATTATGGGGAATATTTAGCCCCCATCTACGCTCCCCTAATCTGAAGTACTGGTTGTTAAACATAAAATAATTATTTTTCAACAAAAACTCAGTAGCCATCGAAATAAATTCCTTCAGATTAGGGGAGTAGAGAATATGTGTATCCATATGTCTAGCTAAAGCTCTCAATCCCTGCATCCATGGGATGGAAGGATACAGTGATACAATATCACATGTAGCTCAAGAGTATGAGGGGTCCCATCCTAACTGGTCCATAATAGTCAAGACATGTCCTGTATCTTTAATTCAACTGGGGGTCACTTTTGTTAGAGGCTGCAGAAAGCTTTCAACCGATTCACCTGATCTCTCTACCAAAGAGCTGATACCTTCCACTATAGGACGGAGGGGAGGTGGAAAAAATCCTTTTATGCACCTTTTGGGGAGAGTGGTAGATGGGTACAACCGGATTCTGTATAAAGAGGTAATCTCTAGTTTTTTCATTCAAGACCCCCATAGTTACTCCTTCCTCAATCTAGATAAGGCTGTCTGACGTTTTCTAGTGTTCTGTTATCTTGTAGTATGTGCTGTTGTCTTGTAGTATATTCATATTTAGTTTTTCATATAACCCTGAATCCTTTACTACAATAGATTCATCCCCCTTGTGTGAATTGCCTATTACTACATTGTGTTTTTTAACTCTTCAATAGCCAATTTACTCTCTAGAGGGGGTAGAATGAACAGATGATTTTCTGATGCCACTGCGAAGCCGAACCAGCTCTTGCTCCACCAGCTCCTGGAACTTGTCCAGGACTGGTTGACTAGACGAAATCGGGTAAAAATCCGGATTCCGGATTGTATCACAAAATACAGAGGACTCAGTATGTAATGCTCTTAAGTTTAGTACAGTTCTTTGATCACAAAAATCTGTAAAGACATCCACATTAGTAGCCATACTATCAGTATCACTATACATAACATTAGTATTGGTTTCATCAATTGTAACATTATCCGAAATGTCCTCTAATTGTGCAAAGTGTTTCCACAAAGTCAATTTTCTGGCCCATCTATTCACGTCCAATATGGTTGAAAACAGATTGAAATCACATGTTGGTACAAAGTTCAACCTTTTACTAAGCGCAGATATCTGAGGACTAGATAGGATATGTGAAGAAAGATATTTAATACCACATCACTTTTGTGGAGTCTTTGATCTCAGAGCATAGCCTTTGTTGTTTGTTGCTCTCCTCATGCAGGGTCCCGTTTGCGAAATCCCGGGTGGGTAGATTCTCACAGGATGAGGATAAATCCTGGCTGCTATCCACATCAGAAAAACTGACACTGTGCTTTACTTTGCGGTTGCATTTCCAATATTTTTTATTTCTATTTTTGTTACTGAGGACCTCAAGATAGATTTGGGGGCGTTATTTTCAGGATTAACTGATTTATAAAAGGCCCACGTGTAAACCTCATCTTTTTGATAATCTGTAGTGTCCCAACCAAATTTTTCTTTTTTCATTTCCATAATTTTCTTTTCTAGCTTCTCCACTTTCTGAGTAACTCTGCATTCTGCATTATTTAGTATCCTGTGACCATTTCAATAAAGACTACAGTTTTATCCGAGACTCCGGTGCTGGACATCCATTTCTTCCACATCGTCCAGTTGTGGATCCGCTGTCTAGGGCCAATACGCAAGTAGGCATTGAAAGTGTTAGAGCAGGGCGTAAACCCCACATTGGGGTGGTGTTGCTCTTTTGTCCTCCTGCCTTGATATCTTTTGGTAATGGTTCAGTATAGCCTTATATAATGCTAGCCATTTTGGCTTTGAGAATTTTTTTATTTATTTTTTCATTCTTGCCTTTTGCACCTTGCCTTTTAATGTTATGTATACACTTTTGATATAATTCTGTGATTAGACTGCTTTTGTGATGCTAAAGTGACACCTTGTGTATTTTGAACTGAAGGCACACTAATAGTAAAACGCTGAAATACACCAAATCCTATGCAGTATGTATGAACGAACATGTTGTGGCAATGTGATTGGTAGTAAGGTCCTGGCAGGGCAGTACCAAGATATCTCTTAAAACGGCATCTACAGAAATCAGTGAGGGTAAAACCAAGTATTCAATGCATGTTCCATAAACAATGTTCTCTAAACTAACTTGGCATAGAATTGTTACATACTTTGAACACTTTGTATATAACAAAAGGACTTGTCTGTAACAGGATTACCTGCGGTATAGTAGAAAAAGGACTGATTTGACTTCTCAATTCTGACAAATTCTGCTACTTCAACATTTTTTTGTGAAAAAGAAAAGGGAGATCCTTTTAATTAAATGAAAACCCATTTGAAGACACACGGCGATAGAGATATTAAGAGCTATTAATCATTGCTATAACCTTAGACTTCATCTAAGAGATTCTAATATCAGCATAGGAAGCAGAACGACCATTAATACAGTTGGTTTATGCACAGAAGACAGCTGGCAGGGATAAAACTGTTAAACAAAAATACTTGCTGCAATATGATCAGCTCCAAGGGGTCATTGAGAGAAAAACAAAATCCAAGAATGTATTACCATAAAAAGCGACACAAGATATTGGATATCAGGCTCGAGGACCCCTTGAGACACATTCTTTCCAAACAATATAAACAGTTTTGTTTTTTTTGTTTGTTTTTGTTTTTTCATCAAACCTTTTGAAGAGATCTGCTTGGTGTCCGTGAAAAGAAGCCTTCATGTCTAGATTAAAAAAAAGTTTTAAAAAATCCTCCAGATATAGTTCGGCTAACACCACTGTTGGGTTTGTTACAATGTTTACATGTAGGCAATCCTCTGAGAGGGAAGCCCAAAGCAACACAAATGTCTTCTGTTGTTCCAAATTGACGTTTCCTGAAGAAGTTACTCTCTTCAGACAAGCAGGAGTTGGCCATTACTACCTAGGGAAGGAAGGGGACCACAGATATCTAGAGCTTATTCCCTATACATAGAATAAGGGATAACAAGCTAATTTGGGGGGTAATCTACTCTACCAGCCCACCCACCACCTCCACCAATTCAGAGAATAGGCGCAAAATAGCAGTCAGCAATCCATTTATTTTCTATGGGACCACCACATATTTAGCACTCTGAATTGTTAGTTTGCCTCACAAAAAATTAAATGGGCACTGTCATTAAAACAACATTTTGCTATTGCACTCCTTATGGTAAATAAAAAATATTTTCTAATATGCTTTGTTTAAAAAAAAAATTACGTTTTCTATGTTGTTTTTTTATGTGTGTTTAAAAAAGCTGCCACTAGGTGTCTCCCTTCTTGTTCAGAGCACATTTCCCCAATCTCTTGCACAGACTTTGGACTCCTGCTGGCCTGGCAGAAGTCCAAAATCAGGAAATGCAGTCTGGAGTGCTGAGGTGGGTGTTAACAGCCTTAGCCAATCATAGCTCCCCTCACACTGAGCTGCTTGGGGCTGTGTGTAGCAGAGTGAGGGAGGGAGTTCACCCCTGTATGTCTTCAGATGATGCCACAGCCTGCTGGCTAACACCCCTTCCCAGTCTATGAATTGGACTGAGCAGAAAATAAAGAGCAATATCAAGGTAGAAATCTAAAAAATAATAAAGATAAAGGGGGGGGGGGGGCGGGTGCTTTATCATGATGGGGGCAGTGAACTGGGAGGATTATAAAATTTAATAAGATCATGAGAGGTACTCTTTAATGAAATGCTGGCTGTGCATGCGCACTTTGTATTTAACCCCTTAAGGATGCAGCTAATTTTCACCTTAAGGACGCAGCCCTTTTTCGGAATTCTAACCACCGTCACTTTAAGCATTAATAACTCTAAGATGCTTTTACTTATTATTCTGATTCTGAGACAGTTTTTTCGTGACATATTATACTTTATTTATTGGTAAATTTCCGTTGTTACTTGCATCCTTTCTTGGTGAAAAATCCTGAAATTTCATGAAAATTTAGAACATTTTGCATTTTTCTAACTGAAGCTCTCTGAAAATGGATATTCAAAATAGATTTCATATTGATTCACAAATACATTGTCTACTTTCTGTTGGCATCATAAAATGGACATATTTTAACTTTTTGAAAAAATTAGAGGACTTCAAAGTAGAGCAGAAATTTTCGTGAAAATTGCAAAATCTGAAGGGACAGATGTTACAGAACTGCAACTCCCAGCATGCCTGGGTAGTCTAGGCATACTAAGAGTTGTAGTTTGGCAACATCTGGAGGGCCACCGTTTGGGCACCACTGTAATAGTGGTCTCCAAACTGTGACCCTCCAGATGTTGCAAAACTACAACTCTCAGCATGCCCAGACAGCCTTTGGCTGTCTGGGCATGCTTGGAGTTGCAGTTTGGCAACCACTAGAAGGGCAGTAAAGATCTCCAGAGACCCGATCAGCCCGGAATAGCAGAAAATCGCATATCTAAATTGACATGTGATTTTCTGTGATCGCCGACAATGTGCCGGGATGCCTGCTGAATGATTTCAGCAGGCATCCCGGTCCGGTCCCCAACCGGCTAGCGGCATACGCCCTACGTCCTGAAGAAAAGGTTAAAGGATAACCTTGTTCTCTTTTGATCGATGGGATTATCAGTGATTGGACCCTCACCAATACCTTGTTCAGATGGGAATACCACTTATAAACAGGATCATGTACAAAGTTTTTGGCTGTAATCTGTCTAGATTAAAATAAAGTTCTGTAAGTATCACCTTTTTATGGTGATAAATGTCATATAAACTTTAGATTTTCCTATAGATGTTCTTCCTTTTATAAAGGCTGTGCCACCAAGTGTTAAATTTAGGTAAGTGATCAGATTGTAGCACTTTTGGTATGAGTGTTTAGAGTTCACAGGTTATATTAGGGACATAAAGTGATATTTATAACATCATTAGAGAGAAATGGCTTCACATTCTTTATACCCTCATCCCTGAAATTTACTGATGAATTATGTACCAGTACTAAGAATTTACAGCCCAGTTATTCCACCTTGTACCAATGTCAATTCTTCCTGGTATGGTTAATATTTGATAAACCCCAAAGAATATAATGTTTCGTTTTTTACTTTTTTTTTCACCTCATCACAACAGCACCACCAGAGAGATGGACTCCTCCCGCAGGAACAGGAAACCTAGAGTACAAAAAGGATGCACAACCCTCTCTGCCTCAGTAGGACCAATTGTCTACAGAGTAACAGAATGATACACCTAACGTACAAATTCTGTCATCCATGCCAGTTATTTGGAAGGCAACTGCTTTCCTGGCAGATTCCGCTTCTGATGCGTTCAGACTATCCGCCAGATTGGCAGCCCTAACTTACTCAGCCAGAAGGGCTCTTTGGCTCAAGAATTGGTCAAGTGACACTGGCTCAAAAAGTCAATCATGCACCATTCCTTGTGAGGGAGAGCTTTTGTTCGCTCTCTGATGTGTAAGAGAAGGTGGGAGATAGGAAGAAGGGGATCCCAGCTTCTCAACCTCCTAAACAGAATAGGCCCTTTTAGGTTTCAGGGGAAGAGGGGTAATCTGAACAAGAATAAGGATCAGCCCAACAAGTGTAAGTTTTCCCGTAAGGGGAGAGGCCTTATGTTTAACCAACCCAGTACTTCTACTAAAAAAAACAGCCCCCAATGACAGAATATTCGGGTAGGTGGCAGACTTAAAGGGGTACTCCGGTGCTTAGACATCTTATCCCTTATCCAAAGGATAGGGGAAAAGATGCCTGACCGCTGGGGACCCCAGTGATCTTGCACGTGGCACCCCGTTTGTAATCAGTCCCCGGAGCGTGTTCGCTCCGGATCAGATTGCGGGCGATCACAGGGTGGGCGGCATGTGACGTTACGCCTGCGCCCCCGTAGGACGTCACGTACCGCCCCTCAATGCAAGCCTACGGGAGGGGGCGTGCCGCGTGCAAGATCACGGGGGTCCCCAGCGCCAGGACTCCCGCGGTCAGGCATCTTATCCCCTATCCTTTGGATAGGGGATAAGATGTCTAAGCACCGGAGTACCCCTTTAAAGAATTCTTCCCAGAATGGGAGAAAATTTCAGGAAGTCCCTGGATTATCCAGACCATCCGTGATGGTCGCAAGTTAGGATTTGTCAGTCTGCCTCCTACTTGTTTTGTCACTACAAGGTGTCCCTCAGGTCATTCTGGTCAATCTTTCCTACAAGAGGAGGTTGTTTTTTTGATTCAGAAAGAATCAGGAACAAGGTCAGGGGTTCTATTCAACTTTGTTTTTGGTAGGGAAGCCCAATGGGACCTTTTTAGAGTTATAATTAACCTTAAACCTCTGAATATTTTTTTTTGTGTAGGACAGGTTCAAGATGAAGACAATAAAATCCACAGTCAACCAGTTGTTCAAGGATTGTTTTATGTCATCCATAGATTTGAAAGACTCCTATCTGCATGTTCCAATTCATAGACTACATACATTACATACATTACATACATACAGTGTATGTAACTTCTCAACTCCTTTCACCCACAGTTCTGCATTCTGCCTTTCGGAATTGCTGTCGCTCCAAGAGTGTTCAGGAAAGTGGTGGCAGAAATGGCGGCTCATATCCGAGAGGGAGAGAGGATATTCCTACCCTATCTAGATGACTTTCTGCTAGTAGCAGAATCAGAGGTAAAAGTGCAGTTATTTCTGAACCGTACTATTGGGAGAAGTCTTCCCGTATTCCTTCTCAACAAAAGTTTTAAATTTTTTTTTAGGTATTTTATTTGATTCTTCTGTTCAGGAATCTTTCCTTCCTTGGTCAAAGATAGAGAAGATTATTTGCTCAGTCAGTGAGATTATTAGCTCTCCCTGTATTTCTATCAGGAAAGGGATGTCTGTCCTTGGGTTATTTACAGCAGCCATCTCGGCAGTCCCCTGGGCTTATCTTCACTCTAAGGGTTTACAATTAGAGCTGTTAAGAGCTGTTTAGACAGACTTCTTGGGTTGCCTCTCCCTGTGCTTGCCTTTCTCCAATGGTGGTTAGTGGAAGAAAATCTATCTAAGGGTATAGACTGGAGCTGTCAGGACCCTATTGTTATCATTACTGATGCCAGCCCTTGGGGTGGGGTGCACCTTTGGGAGAACTTAAAGGGGTTATCCAGGAGAAAACTTTTTTATATAATCAACTGGCTCCAGAAAGTTTAAACAGATTTGTAAATTACTTCTATTAAAAGATCTTAATCCTTTCAGTACTTATGTGCTTCTGAAGTTAAGGTTGATCTTTTCTGACTAAGTGCTCTCTGATGACACCTGTCTCTCTCTGGAACCATCCAGTTTAGAAGAGGTTTGCTATGGGGATTTGCTTCTAAACTGGGCGGTTCCTGAGACAGGTGTCATCAGAGAGCACTTAGTCAGAAAAGAACAACCTTAACTTCAGAAGCTTATAAGTACTGAAAGGATTAAGATCTTTTAATAGAAGTAATTTACAAATCTGTTTAACTTTCTAGAGCCAGTTGATATATAAAAAATAGTTTTTTCCTGGAATACCCTTTTAATTTTCAGGGTCCTTGGGAAGAAGAGGTATTTCATACTCTTCCAATTTTAAAGAATTATTGGCAGTTCTCAGAGCCCTTGAATCTGCTAGAGAATTTATTAGTGACTCTAATGTTAAAATCTTCTCAGACAATACGACTACAGTGTCCATCATCAATAGACAAGGTACCATGAGGAGTACTTCCCTAATTTATCTTTCTAGGTCCTTTCCTTTGCAGAAATCCATATATAATCATTCTCTGCAGTGCATCTCAAAGGAGACCTCAACATTAGGGCAGACTTTCTAAGTCGTCAGTTGATTTGTCAGGGAGAAGGGTGGCTAAATCAAAAACATTTTTGCAAGATATCAGCCTTATGGGGAACTCTACAAGTTGATCTGTTGATCAGGCAGAACAGACAGGTCAGGAACTTTCTTTCTTTGAAGACAGACCTCTAGCAGTGGATGCATTGTCCCAGAAATTAGATTGGGACTTAGCCTATGCCTTCCCTCCTCCATCTATCATTTCCAGGGTCATAAAGAAAGTCAAGGAGGACTGAGCTGCAATTATCCTGATTGCCCCATTCTGACCTCTGAGAGATTGGTTCTCCTGCCGAAGGACCATGTCTCTAACAGACCCTTGCGTTCTCCCGGAAGACCAGGATCTTCTCAAACATAAAAGCCAAAATTTCCTCCAATGTGGCGACGGGATTGAGAGGCATTGGACACACAGACTAAAGGGATGTCAAGTTTAATCACCGATGATGCAACGCATTTCACAGTAAGACTGCTTCATCAGTCTGATGAAGCAGTCTTACTGTGAAACGTATTGCATCATGGGTGATTAAACTTGAGATCCCTTTAGTCTGTGTGTCCAGCGCCTCTCAATCCAATCGCGACATCAGAGGAAATTTTGCTTTTTATGTTTTGAGGTTGGATGGGGAGCGGCTGCAAGCACTTAAATTACAACTCTGTTCCCTAGTAACACTTGGTGGAGTCTAGCTCCATGTGGTAAGCACCACTTTTACTATACCGATCCTGGTCTTAAACATTATCACACTACGGAGCTCTGTCTGTGTCTTGTTTTAGCAGGATCTTCTTAGTCAGGATCTAATTCTTCATCCAGATGTCTGCAATCTTCATTTGACGGCTTGGCTCTTGAGAGGTTAATTCTTAAATCCAAAGGTCTCTCAGATGCAGTGATATCTACACTACAGAGTAGTAGGAAGCTGGTGACTACCAAAATGTATTTTAAAAGCTGGAAGAAGTTTCTGTCTTCATTGAACGCTACCTTATTAGACTTGAACAAACCAAACTTTGCTTTCATTTTGGATTTTCTAAAAAGGGGTTTGGAGTAGGACTTAAAGGTGGCTACCCTCATAGTACATGTAGCGGCTCTAGGGGCTCTATATGGGCAAAACATTTTTCTAGATTTTTCTGGTCTGTTAACAAGTTATAGCTGTCTAGTCCTCAGGTTGCTCCAGCATGGGATCTTACTCTGGTCCTTAATTCCCTCTGAAAGAACCCCTTTGAACCTCTATCTTCGGTTCCCATGAGTATTCTAGCTCAGAAGATATTATTATTGCATTACCTCAGCTAGAAGAGTAGGGGAGTTAGCAGCTTTATCTATCAGGGACCCCTTTACACAGATTCTAGATGATAGAATTATTTTAAAACCAGATCCCACTTTTCTCCATAAAGTAGTGTCAGAATTTCACATGTCACAGAAGGTAGTCCTTCCATCCTTCTGTGCAAATCCATCTTCAGAAGGAGAGACATTGTTTCACATGCTAGATGTTCGCAGAGGTGTTCTAGAATATATTGAAATAACTAGGGAGTTCAGAATCAGATGATATTTATTCAGTTTACAGGTCCCAATAGGGGAAATAGTGTTAGAGGAGATACCATTGCTAGGTGGGTCAGGCAGGCTATTATGGCAGCTTATTCTTCTGCAGGTTTGTCTCCGCCTCCTAACCTGAAGGCCCATTCCACTCGAGCTGTTGCTTCATCATGGGCAGAGAAAAGAGGTGCCTCTATTTCTCAAATCTGTAGGGTGGCTACTTGATTGCCCCCACATACCTTTTTTCGACACTATAAGCTCAGGGCTGATGATCTATCTTTGGCTTTTGGGTGCAAAGTTCTCCAGGTCCCTCCCTAAATTTTTCTCTGGTATTCTCTCTGGTGGTGCTGTCGTGACAAGGTGGAATGCTGATAAATACTCACTGGTAATTCTATTTCCTTGTTGTCACGACAGCACCACCTCCTATTCCCACACTTATTTTTGTGTTTCTTCTCACAGTAGTGTGTTCACGGTGGTGTTATTCAGTATTATGTTTTATGTTTTGTTATTATTACATGTTTAACCATTTATAGGATGCTTCTTAGGTCTCGGCAGAGAGGGTTGTGCACCTTTTTGTACTCTAGGTTTCCTGTTCCTGGGGGAGGAGTCAATCTCTCTGGTGGTGCTGTTGTGACTACGAGGATATAGAATTTCCATTGAGTAATAACTGGCTTTTTTTTTTTTTTTTTTTTTTTCTTATGCAATTCACATTCTTATGCAGGTTTCTAGTCTTTAGTTCATTCATGTAACTACATGCTACATATATTACACAGTTAAACACAGTACATGTGCCCAAACAGGACAATCTGCTACCACCCCCCCCCCCCCCCATAATACTGCAGTGGGTTCCATAGCACCCTCTGAGCAGTGTCCCCCCAAAAATATTTATTATGCCCCCTTCATTCATGTTTATGGAATGGGACGTGACAGCTGTGGTCATTCGAAATTAATCAAAACTTTGTGTATCTGTGTACTACTCCACTACAGGTACTAGGCATTTGGGATCCCATCTCAGGAAATATCTGCAGAGCATTTCATTAGAATTACAACAAAACTCCCTAATATGAGCAGGAGAACTGATGTACATAGAGATTGGTCCCAAAGTCCTTTACCTTCTATTTAATAAGCTGCTGCAGTCATAAGTCATCTTCATAGCTGTCAGACCCTCAGCGACTCTGGTACGATTATGTAATATGGCTAGCCGAGGACTCCTGTAATTGTTAGTAACCTAGAATGTGGGTTGCCTACTAATCCATCAAAGTCCAACCATTCATTGTGTTATATGGTAATGTTTATTTTTCACATATTTTACCATATTTCTAGACTACATAACTGATTTATGCATACTCTGTGTACCCATTATATCAGGAAATCTGTAAATGTTCATGAAGGATTAACTTAAAGGTATCCAAAAACACCAACATCTACATGGACTAATGCTGTATCCATTACTACAATGAAAGGGCTATATCGACCAGCAAGTGCAATATCCTGCTACCCAATCTATCCTCTGCTGAAGTATACTTTGGTGGTATGTTCACCTCGGTGGATTCTTTGCAAGCGTATGAGTCACATGATCCATTCCACACAAGTTTTGGATAGACTCCTCTAAAATCTTCTGTGGGAGCAGTACAGAAAGCCCAATCCTCTTTTCCCAGAGGGCTAGAACCAACTAGTCTAGTGCCGGCCAGCAAGGGTGCTGCGAAGAGGTTCTGTCTGACAGCAATCTTGCTGTTAGTTAACCCTAGCTCTGCCAATGGGACAGTTCCAGTTAAACCACTTAAACCAGTACATTTTACAGCATCATATGAAGTAAATATACACCTACAAGGTGCTACCAGTCCAAGCCAAGATGAAGGTATATATAAAGCTCCATGAGAGAGATTTCCTAAAGGCCAGGAAAGAGGCAGTGCACAAGGGCTCTTCTGCAACTATTGGACGCCTAGTGGTCTTCTGGCTGAAACCAATGCTACGTTACTTCCACCCCACAAACTTTAGCACCATAAAGCCTGCTATAGGGAATTGTAACTTAACTAACTGTGAGTAACAAAATTCTATGAACCTGTCACGTCCCCTCAATGCAAGCCTATGGGAGGGGGTGTGACAGGTTGGTTGAATCTTGTTACTCACAGTTAAGTTATAATTCCCTATAGCAGGCTGTATGGTGCTAAAGTTTGTGGGGTGGAAGTCATGTAGCATTGGTTTCAGCCAGAAGCCCACTAGGCGTCTAATAGTTGCAGAAGAGCCCTTGTGCACTGCCTCTTTCCTCGCCTTTAGGAGCTTTATATATACCTTCATCTTGGCTTGTACTGGTAGCACCTTGTATGTGTATATTTGCTTAAGATGATCCTGTAAAATGTACTGGTTTAAGAGGCAGATTAACTGGAACTGTCCCATTGGCAGAGCTAGGGTTAACTAACAGCAAGATTGCTGTCAGACAGAATCTCTCTGCAGCATCTTTGCTGGCCAGCACTAGACTAGTTGGTTCCAGCCCTCTGGGAAAAGAGGATTGGACTTGCTGCACTGCTACCGCAGAACATTTTAGAGGATTCTAACCAAAACCTGGCTGAAAAAAATGCTACATGACTTCCACCCCACGATTTTTAGCACCATACAGCCTGATAAAGGGAATTGTAACTTAACTGTGAGTAACAAAATTCTACCAACCTGTCACACCCCCTCCCATAGGCTTGCATTGAGGGGGCGGAGTGTGACATCTCACAGGGTCGGAGCCGTGACGTCACGATACTCCGGCCCCGTGATCGTGATTCATCAGACCCTGAGCGATGTTCGCTCCGGAGGCTGATGATAGCGGGGTGCTGCATGAAAGCTTGTGGGGTCCCCAGTGGCAGGACCCCAGTGATTTGGCATCTTATACCCTATCCTTTGGATAGGGGATAAGATGTCTTAGGGCTTGGAGTACCCCTTTAAAAAAGTTTCTCGGTTTTCTTGGTTTATATCATGGGTAATAGATTCTAGGGGACATCCAGTAAGGACAATGGTCTTGTCATTATTTCCCAAAGACTCTTTCCTCTAGTCTTTGTGTTAGTCTTTAAATTATGTATGTGTGTGTATGTGGATGGATAGATTAGATTATATAACTTGTAACATGCCTGAAAAAACCATTTGCCATCAAATAATGTTTAATAGGATGCACTCAAATGTTTGTCTACATATTGACACTTTTGCTGTAAAAGGTTTGAACTTGACCATTATAATGTATGAAAATGAATGAGGCGACTTTGCTCAGAAACTCTTGTTACTAACAATTTACAAAACAAAATACTTCTGTGAGCTCTAATTTAATGGTGGCTCCATAAATATTGATAAGCTCTAAAGACACTGTAAAAAGTATTGTTTAACGCAAAAAAAAAGTATTTACATTAGATTTCTGCTCCATTACTCAGTTAAATGAAGAATTGATTGAGCAGTGATGATTGAATGACTTATAAAATCTAAGGTCTCTATGAAAGTATCCATTAGCCAGGTATTCCTGTACGCCAGCAAATGAAAAATTCACATCTCTATTCAAAGGATCTTTCTAAATGTGTTTCCTGCCAGCACAGTATAGTACTAGATATAATATAAATGATTTAGACAAGGAGGCACATACCATAGTGGCAGACCATGCAGCTACTATGCGGCCCTGGGAGAGGGGGGGGGGGGGGGGGCTGTCCAGTTTGGTCCTATTCCTTCTTCTATTGGTAAGAAACTGTGCAGAGCTGCTCTCTCCAAGGAACAGCATTGTCAGCAAATTAATGGAGTGGGTATTGACCAATGAATTACAGAAAGCAAGGGGAAATAAACTATTTCATGCCACTGGACATAAAGTAGGGTGTTGGGTTTACAGAGAAGCAAAGCAGACTAAAATCTTTCTCATAATAGGTGTGATGTCTGCAATTTCCCATAATGTTGCCAGCCACTTTTTTTTTTTTTTTTATAATCCTTGATAATTATTCCATCCCCTTTATCCATTATATGACCAACAAAATTTCTACATAACTATGCTAAGGTTTATTATGATAAACTTACCCATCCAAGCTTCTGGAATGTCCTTTGTAGTAAGATATAAGGTGGACAGTCCCCCACCTAGGTAGTGTGCATCATACAATAGCCATAAGAATTAATGTATACCTCCTGTAAGTAAATAGTTACCTCCTCCGCACCACTTCTTTCCATGTAGTTGTCAAATGGAGATGGGGGAGACTCATCCTGAAGCTTCCATTGATATTAATGGGAGTTTCAGGACAGGCACCCAACCTCCTTTCCCTTTTATTTTGGCTTGAAGAAAGCTGCAGTGCAGCAATGAATACGGTGCCGAATTTGCCCATGTGCATTTGCGTTTACAATAGCTGCATTATTCACTAATAGGCCTAGAAATAGCCAACCATGAATTTGCACTCTTCTTGAATATGCTATATGAGATAAGTCTGACTGTAGCATCGACATGTTACAACTCTATCAGACATTTATTTCGATTCCTTAGCTTGCTATTTTATCAAGGTCGATGACGTGACAGGAATTTTCCCTATTAACTAATAAATACAATAGTCCTTGAAATTATTATCTCCTTCAAGTCTAAAGAAAGATAAAACTGTCTAGGGCTAAGATGTGGCCAGAAGAGACACAGGTTCTTGATTTACCTCCAATAGGGTGGGCATGTGTAGCTATCAAGAAATGAACGATAGAAGAAATCAATCATCCTTTTATGGCAGAAAAATAGGATAACACTTTTATGATATCCGTTAAAAGTGCAAGAAAAATCACAACCTAAGGGCTCTTGTTTGCTGATTGGTTGACTGGCATAATTCATTTGAACCTGGAGTTTTATTTTGAATAACCAAAATATCACCTGCCCACAGGAAAGATGAAATGTGTGTAACTGAGGAGGGGTGGTCCAACTTCTAGTCTGTGCTATCCCCTTATCTCAAGCCTCATGTGAAGAGGCTGAACTTTTAATCCTTAGTCAATGGGATCATAAGTGCAATAGTTGAGTACAACATTCAGCTATCTTTAGCAGATGCATAGAGTTTTCATGAAGCAGAATTAACACAGGCTTCATTGCCACATCATGAGTAAGAAAAGGGTGTTTCAACAGTCAGATCGCCACCAGACATTTTCCTACCTATCCTAAGAATAGGTCATACACTTTAATTATGCAAAAATCCTTTTATATTTTGGAAAATCATTGGGGATCTGAAGAAGCACTCTACAGTGAACGACAGCTGTTACCTCTGTAACTCCCTGGCAGGCCCATGTTTGCCTTTTTATGGGGGAGTGTCTTTGTTTTTGTCTACTGCTGCAGTCAGGGGCGGATCCAGAGTCGAGTCTCGGGAGGGGCACTATTAGAGTATTTTGTGTTGGCGGACAGAAAAAAAGATTACAGAACTTACAATATTATTAAATGTATCATACAGTCCTAACCTTGTTTAAGGTTTATATTCACATGTCAGAATAATTATCAAATATACCAATTGCCACAGAATGGGAAAGTGCTAAAGTCATTTTCACCATTTAAAACTACAGCTCCCAGTATGACCTAAGCAGTGGTAAGGTTATGCTGGGAGTTGTTGTTTCACCCATCATAACTGCAGAACTTACAAGTAACTCCAGCTCTGATGGGACATAGTGAGGAGAATACACAATGATATCAGTGATTACAGATGACCTCTTCTCTATAGTGAGGAGAATCGTTAATTTCTAACGATAATTTGTTTTCCCTTAGTCCTAACAGTAGCACAGATGGGGTATTCCACCCCCCGCGAACTGGTTAGGACAGATGGAAGTTTTATTGAACCTAATTAAACAATCAGTGAAGACACACCCACAACACCCTGTATAAGTAAGAGGGTCACAAAGAGGGTCATTGTGTAGTAACAAGAAGAACTAAAGGCAAACAATAGAAGAAAATAACTTAACTAGGGAGGGAAAGTTGTGCTACTGTTAGGACTTAGGGAAAACAAATTATCATTAGAAATTAACGATTCCCTTACGTCCTAACCAGTAGCACAGATGGGGAAATGGCAAGCAGAAACCCTATGAGGGAGGGCTCTCATGCCTGATGGCAGATAATACTGTCCGTCCAATTGAGGAGAAATCGGCCAATCTACTGTCAAGTCTGTAGTGGGTGATAAATGTGGAGAGTGAACTCCAGGAAGCAGCTTTGCATATATGTTCCAAGGGAACAAGACTCCTTTCCGCAAAGGAGGTAGATACAGACCTGGTGGAATGAGCTTTTACAAACTCAGGAGGCTCCTTACCTTGGGATACCATGGCAATATGAATGGCATCTTTTACCCATCTACTGATGGAGGGCTTTGAAGCTTTAAGACCTCTCTTGGGTCCTGAAAAGAGAATTAGCAGATTTTCATCCTTCCTAAACTCCAAAGATCTTCTTATATAGATCTGGAGACATCTCGAGATATCTAGGCAATGAAGAGCACTATCTTCATTGGAGGATGGAGGAGGAGAAAATACTGGCAGGGATATAACTTGATTAATATTTTGGACTGATGGAACTTTAGGTATAAAGGATGGCATAAATCTGAGTAACACTCGATCTGGCAAAAATTTAGTATATGGTTCAAGTGCCGAGAGCGCTTGAAGTTCCCCAATCCTTTTGGCTGATGTGATTGCCAGTAAAAAAGTTATTTTAATGGTAACAAATTTCATGTCCACCTCCTCCAAGGGCTCAAAGGGGGGAGATGCTAACCCCTTGAGCACCATCGATAAGTCCCATGCTGGGACAGGTTGTATAATTGTAGGTTTTAACCTTGAGGATCCCCTCAAGAATGTTTTGACTAGTGGGTCTTGAGACAATGGTTTATTGAGAAAGGCAGAGATGGCTGATACCTGAACTCTGAGTGTGGAAGGAGATTAGATTCTTGTCTAATCCCTCCTGGAGAAAGTTGAGGATTGTGGCAACAGCTGGATTCTGTCCAGGTAGTTGTTTCTTGGAGCACCAAGACTGAAAAGTTGTCCAAATTCTTTTCTAGGCTCTGTTAGTGGACGCCGCTCTGGAATGCGAGAGGGTATTCAAGACCGCACTAGAAAGCCCTTCTAGATGTGGAAGGGACTGGTCAACCTCCAGGCTGTCAGGTTGAACATTTGAAGATTTGAGCAGCTGTGAGTGTCCCCCGACACTAGTGCTTGCTCTGGGGGAAGCCTCCAGAATTGTCCCCGACTCATTTGCAAGAGTTGGGTAAACCAAGCTCTCTTGGGCCAAAATGGAATTATGGCTATGACAGAGGCTTGGTCCTGCCTGATTTTCATCAATACCCATGGGATCAAGGAAATTGGAGGGAAGATGTAGGCCAGCCTGAACCTCCATGGAATTGAGAGAGCATCGATTGCTACTGGGTTGTCTTCCCTGTACAGGGAACAAAATCTCACCACTTTGGTGTTGAACCTTGTTGCCATAAGATCTATTTCTGGCACACCCCACCTGAGTGTTATTTGTTTGAACATCTCTGGATGGAGAGACCATTCTCCAGTTGAAAGTCCTTTGCTCAGGTGGTCGGCGATCACATTGAGAGATCCCCGAATGTGAACTGCCGACAGATGGGTTAGGTTCCTCTCTGCCCAATCCAAGATCAGACCCACCTCTCTGAGGAGGCTTTGTGATCGAGTGCCTCCCTGCTTGTTGATGTACAATACAGCCGTCATGCTGTCGGATTGGATCTTTACTGCTTTCCCTTGAAGAAGAGAAGCAAAGTGGAGGAGTGCTAATCTGATGGCTCGAATCTCGAGGAGATTGGAGGTTAACCCTCTCTCCTGTGGAGACCAAGATCCCCGCACTAACAGATTCAAGAGATGCGCTCCCCAACCTACAAGGGACGCGTCGGTAGTAAGTGTGATCCAAGAGGGTTGGATCATTGACTTGCCGTCCTCGAGGTGAGACCACCATCTGAGAGAGGACCGGACTCGATAAGACAGGGAGTGGCACTTGTTTAGGCCCGAGGGCCTGAGATTCCATGTGGCGAGCACCTCTGATTGAAGAGGGCGTAGATGCCAAAGAGACCAAGGAACCGCATCCACGGTAGCGGACATAAGTCCCAACATCCGCATGAGTGCGAATGGATACTCTCCGGGGTACAGAGAGAAAAAGGGCCGATTCTTGAACCCGAGATTTCCTCTCGGGAGAGAGGTAAAGTGTCATGGAGATTGAGTCGACTATGAAGCCGAGGAACCTCACTGAGGTCGTTGGGAGGAAATTGGATTTGGCCCAATTGACTATCCACCCTAACTGGTGAAGGAAGGATACTGCTAGTTGCAGATGTTGGGACAGGATCGCAGAAGAAGGAGCTCTGAGGAGCCAATCGTCTAGGTAGGGAACGATGCTGAGCCCCTGGAGCCTTAGGGCAGCAATTACCGCTACCACCACTTTGGTAAATGTGTGTGGGGCCGAAGAAATTCCAAACGGGAGGGCTACAAACTGGAGGTGTTTTAGAACTCCCCCTACCTGAACTGCGATCCTTAGATACTTTCTGGATACCGGATGAATAGGAATATGAAGGTAAGCATCCTTTAGATCCAGAGTAGCCAGGTAATCCCCTGGCGAGATGAGGTTGACCACAGATTGAATAGTTTCCATACGAAAGCGTTTGTGCTTTACATACTGATTGAGATATCTCAGATCTATAATCATCCGCCAGTCTCCTGTTACCTTGGGAACTAGGAAGACTGGAGAATAAATTCCTGACCCCCGCTCTGCAAGAGGAACTTCCTCTAAGGCATTCTTCTGGATGTATTCCAGAATGTAAGTTTCTAGCGCCCCCTATTTGATTGGTGAAAGAACTCTTGTCTCCACATAATTGGATGGGGGAATTGATTCGAGGTCTATCGAATAACCATCCGAGATTAATCTCAGGACCCAAGGGTCTTGAATGTGGAGGGACCAGGCGCTTGAAAAATGGTGAAGACGACCACCAACTGGAATCTGGGGGGCAGGATGGGAAACTGGAAAGGTCACCTCGGCAAGGAACCCAGAGCTTCGTAGAAGCCCGCAGTCAGAGCTTTCTGTTGTCTTTGGGGCCACGGGAGCGTTTTCCGCCCCGGCGTTGATTACCCCAGTCTCTCTGAGGCTTAGGCTGGGGGGCTGATCCGCCCCCAGAACGCCGCCCTCGACCACGAAAGGAGGAATAAGGGAGGGACTTGCCTTTCTTGTCAGAAAGTCCCTCCATAATGCGGTCCAGCTCAGCTCCGAAAAGAATGCCGGGTTCGTAAGGCATAGCACATAAGGTGTTCTTGGAAGAGTTGTCAACCTTCCAAGGTTTTAACCACAGAGGACGTCGTCCAGCGGAAGCCAGGGCCATAGACTTGGAGGCCAATTTAAGATGCTGGGTGGAAGCATCGCACAAAAAATCAACGGCCAGATTGGTCGTCTTGAAGGATGAAAGAATTTCATCCCTAGGAACCCCCTGGTCCAAATCTGACTGGATGTTAGAAAGGCGGGTCTTTAAAAAGTTTGCTACCTCTGAGCAAGCTATCGCCACTGATGCAGACGCAGAAGCAGTGGAGTAGGAGCGCCTCATGGCACAGTCAGCCTTTCGATCCATTGGATCCTGCAAGGAAGACCCATCCTCAGCAGGGACTACTGTCCTCTTGGACAGTTTGGCAACTGCCATATCAACCTTAGGGACAGGGCCCCAGGAGGAAAGCTGAGATTCCTGTATAGGAAACATGGTCTTAAATCTTTTGGTTAAGACCGGACCCTTTTCTGGTTTTTTCCATTCTGTTCTAAGCACGGACAGAAGGGTATCATCCGCTTTAAAGACCCTAGGTCCCTTAGAGGCGGAGGTAGAGGCTTCCCCGGGATCAACATCCTGGTCCCCCGACCGGATGGATCTCAGAAGACGCTGGGTCTTTTCCAGCGGAAAGAAATAGGATGCAGCGACCTCCTCATCCAAAGAGGAGTGTTACGCCTAGCGCTCCGGGCCCCCGCTCCTCCCCGGAGCGCTCACGGCGTCTTTCTCCCTGCAGCTCCCCGGTCAGTCCCGCTGACCGGGAGCGCTGCTCTGTCATGGCCGTTGGGGATGCGATTCGCACAGCGGGACGCGCCCGCTCGCGAATCGCATCCCAGGTCACTTACCCGTTCCCGTCCCCTGCTGTCATGTGCTGGCGCGCGCGGCTCCGCTCTCTAGGGCGCGCGCGCGCCAGCTCCCTGAGACTTAAAGGGCCAGTGCACCAATGATTGGTGCCTGGCCCAATTAGCTTAATTGGCTCCCACCTGCTCCCTGGCTATATCTGGTCTCCTCCCATGCACTCCCTTGCCGGATCTTGTTGCCCTTGTGCCTAGTGAAAGCGTTTTGTGTGTTTTAAGCCTGTGTACCAGAACTTCTGCTATCTCCCCTGACTACCTGCCAGCCGGCATCGTGACAGTAGATCCGGCCATGGATCCCGCTGAAGTTCCTCTGCCAGTTGTCGCTGACCTCCCTACGCTGGTCGCCCAGCAAGCTCGTCAGATCGCCCAACAAGATCACCAGCTGTCGTACTTGACCACCATGACTCAGCAACTCCAGTCACAACTACAGCAAGTACAGTCACAGCTACAGCAGCAACAACCATCTCCTCCGCCAGCTCCTGCACCCCTTCCGCAGCGAGTGGCCACTCCTAGCCTCCGCCTGTCCTTGCCGGACAAATTTAATGGGGACTCTAAGTTTTGCCGTGGCTTTCTTTCGCAATGTTCCCTGCACTTGGAGATGATGTCGGACCAGTTTCCTACTGAAAGGTCTAAGGTGGCTTTCGTAGTCAGCCTTCTGTCTGGAAAAGCCCTGTCATGGGCCACACCGCTCTGGGACCGCAATGACCCCGTCACTGCCTCTGTACACTCCTTCTTCTCGGAAATTCGAAGTGTCTTTGAGGAACCTGCCCGAGCCTCTTCTGCTGAGACTGCCCTGCTGAACCTGGTCCAGGGTAATTCCTCCGTTGGCGAGTACGCCATACAATTCCGTACTCTTGCTTCTGAACTATCCTGGAATAATGAGGCTCTCTGCGCGACCTTTAAAAAAGGCCTATCCAGCAACATTAAAGATGTTCTGGCCGCACGAGAGACTCCTGCTAACCTGCATGAACTCATTCATCTAGCCACTCGCATTGACATGCGTTTTTCTGAAAGGCATCAAGAGCTCCGCCAGGAAAAAGACTTAGATCTCTGGACACCTCTCCCACAGTCTCCACTGCAATCTGCGCCTAGGCCTCCCGCCGAGGAGGCCATGCAAGTGGATCGGTCTCGCCTGACCCTGGAAGAGAGGAATCGCCGTAAGGAAGAGAATCTTTGTCTGTACTGTGCCAGTACTGAACATTTTTTGGTGGATTGCCCAATCCGTCCTCCACGTCTGGGAAACGCACGCTCGCACCCAGCTCTCGTGGGTGTGGCGTCTCTTGATGCTAAGTCGGCTTCTCCACGTCTCACGGTGCCTGTTCGGATTTCTACTTCAGCCAGCTCTCCCCTCTCAGCCGTGGCCTGCCTGGACTCTGGAGCTTCTGGGAATTTTATTCGGGAGTCCTTAGTGAATAAATTCCGCATTCCGGTGACCCGTCTTGTCAAGCCACTCCACATTTCCGCGGTCAACGGAGCCAGGTTGGATTGCACCGTGCGTTACCGCACGGAGCCCCTCCTAATGTGCATCGGACCTCATCACGAGGAAATTGTATTTTTTGTCCTTCCTAATTGCACTTCCGAAATTCTCCTTGGACTACCCTGGCTTCAACACCATTCCCCAACCCTGGATTGGTCCACTGGGGAGATCAAGAGTTGGGGTCCCTCTTGTTCCAAGGACTGCCTTCAACCGGTTCCCAGTACTCCCTGCCGTGACCCTGTGGTTCCTCCTGTATCCGGTCCCCCTAAGGTCATTAAGGACTCTGCCTGCCACAGGAAATGCCCCTCCCCCCCTCCCAGTCCCATCAGGCAAGCCTCTGTGTCCCCTCATGGCCCTCGTCCTGGTGTCACACTGCCCCGTGCCAGGTCTCGCCCTCTGCCCTCTCTCCCCATTCCTACTCCTGCTGTTCTGCCTGCCGTTGAGGAATCCCTCCATCCTTTCCTGGTGTCCTCATCCCAGGGGAGGCAGTTACCGGACAAAGAGAAGGGGAGACCTAAGGGGGGGGGGGTACTGTTACGCCTAGCGCTCCGGGCCCCCGCTCCTCCCCGGAGCGCTCACGGCGTCTTTCTCCCTGCAGCTCCCCGGTCAGTCCCGCTGACCGGGAGCGCTGCTCTGTCATGGCCGTTGGGGATGCGATTCGCACAGCGGGACGCGCCCGCTCGCGAATCGCATCCCAGGTCACTTACCCGTTCCCGTCCCCTGCTGTCATGTGCTGGCGCGCGCGGCTCCGCTCTCTAGGGCACGCGCGCGCCAGCTCCCTGAGACTTAAAGGGCCAGTGCACCAATGATTGGTGCCTGGCCCAATTAGCTTAATTGGCTCCCACCTGCTCCCTGGCTATATCTGGTCTCCTCCCATGCACTCCCTTGCCGGATCTTGTTGCCCTTGTGCCTAGTGAAAGCGTTTTGTGTGTTTTAAGCCTGTGTACCAGAACTTCTGCTATCTCCCCTGACTACCTGCCAGCCGGCATCGTGACAAGGAGGACTTGGAATCTTCTCTCTCCTGATCCACAGACGTCTCCATTCTGGGAGGTGAAGAAGGTCTGGCGCGTTTCTGAGAGACAACGTGTTTCAGCTCCTCAATAGAGGCTTGCATGGCCGACATGTTAGAGGAGACCCACACATACATATCTTGGACTGTAGGCTCAGTCTGGTGGGAAGGTAGAGACTTAGCCCTACAAGGAGGGCACCTGAAAAATTCATAATTATCCTCAAGGGGAGTATTGCAGTCATGGCAAGAGAGGTGCTTGCGCTTGGCGGATCTTTTTGCCAAGCCTTCATGATCCCCTGAGCCCTCGGTCGACATATCTAGATAAATATGAGAGGAGGATTAGATAAAGTAGCGGCAAGAAAAAAATTGCGGCTAGCTTAAATATAATTTTAAATACCCAAAGTTCTCAGCAAGAGACCAGGTAAGAGATAGAGATAGGGAAACAGTAGTATCCGCAAGGATGCACTACTAAACTCAAAAAGACAGGACTGTGGAAGTACCAACAGCTCTGCACTCTAGGAGGCTGAATGACAGCCTAGGGGGAGTTTAAATATCCCCCTGGCTGGCGCCAAAACAAGACTCCGCCCACAAGGCGGAGTTACAGAGAGATAAAGAAATCTTGTCTTAAAAAACAGAAAAAAAAGGAACCCTAAGTTAGAGGGTTATAAAAAGAGGCTCCCCGCTCGGTTTCGCCGCATTATTAGCAAAAACGGCGCAAAAGAAGCGAAGAGAGAAACAGGAAGTGACGTCAGACGCCGCTGACGCACTTCCGGCCGGGGCCGCGATTGGAGTCGCGGCTCCGTGGTACAGAAGCAGATGGGTGCAAACCATGCCCAAATTTGCAAGTAAGAAAAAAAAACCCTACTCATATAACAGGAGTAAGGGGGTCACCATCTGTCCCACTGTCCGGGAGGACAGAAAATAACACAATGGGGCAGAGGGTGACCCTCTTACTTATACAGGGTGTTGTGGGTGTGTCTTCACTGATTGTTTAATTAGGTTCAATAAAACTTCCATCTGTCCTAACCAGTTCGCGGGGGGTGGAATACCCCATCTGTGCTACTGGTTAGGACGTAAGGGAATACACAATGATATCAGTGATTACAGATGACCTCTTCTCTATAGTGAGGAGAATACACAATGATATCAGTGACTACAGGTGACGTCTTCTCTATAGTCAGGAGAATACACAGTGATATCAGTGATTACAGGTGACGTCTTCTCTATAGTGAGGACAATACACAATGATATCAGTGACTACAGGTGACGTCTTCTCTATAGTGAGGGGAATACACAATGATATCAGTGACTACAGGTGACGTCTTCTCTATAGTGAGGAGAATACACAGTGATATCAGTGACTACAGGTGACGTCTTATCATTGTGTATTCTCCTCACTATAGAGAAGACGTCACCTGTAGTCACTGATATCATTGTGTATTCTCCTCACTATAGAGAAGACGTCACCTGTAGTCACTGATATCATTGTGTATTCTCACTATAGAGAAGACGTCACCTGTAATCACTGATATCATTGTGTATTCTCACTATAGAGAAGACGTCAACTGTAATCTCTGATATCATTGTGTATTCTCCTCACTATAGAGATCAGTGATTACAGGTGACGTCTTCTCTATAGTGAGGAGAATACACAATGATATCAGTGATTACAGGTGACATCTTCTCTCTAGTCTTTCCTTATCTAATTCAGCTGGTACATACCGCCAGGATTTGTTCCAGCTAAATCTTCTCTCTGCAAAACTTGATGCCCAGACGTCTCCTCACTATGTCAGCACATTCTGATCCTCTATATGAAAACAATAATTATTATAATACTGCCAAACACTGTATTCTTTGAATATAATACTGGCACACACCCTCTGAATATAATTCTGACACACTGTACCCCCTGAATATACAACACACTGTACCCTCTGAATATAATACCGCCATACACTGTACCCTCTGAATATAATACTATCACACACTGTGCCCTCTAAATATACTACCACACACTGCACTCTCTGAATATAATACTACCACACACTGCACCCTCTGAATATAATACTACCACACACTGTGCCCTCTAAATTTAATACTACCAAACACTGCACCCTCTAAATATAATACTATCACACACTGCACCCTCTAAATATAATACTATCACACACTGCACCCTCTAAATATAATACTATCACACACTGTACCCACTGAATATAATACTAACACATACTGTGCCCTCTAAATCTAATACTACCACACACTGCACTCTCTGAATATAACTTGCTGTGCAGTGCACCCTCTGAGTAAAATACCGTAATGCATTGTGGCCCCTAAAAAATGTACCACCCCAGAAATTCCTCATAATATACACTATACTTCTGAAAGGCAAAACACTCTGTGCCTTCACATATAGTAATAATGCCCCATCTTGTGCCCCTACATATAATAATTATTACCCGTCCTGTTCCCCCCACATAATAATGCCCTCTGTGCTGTGCCCCTCACATATAATGCTCCTGTCATGTGCCCCACACATTTAATGCCCCCTGTGCCCTTCACATATAATGCCCCCATTCTTTGCCCCTCACATATAATGCCTCCATCATGTGCCCCTCATATATAAACCCCCCATCATGCGTCCCGCACATATAATGCCCCCATTCTTTGCCCCTCACATATAATGCCTCCATCATGTGCCCCTCATATATAACCCCCCCCCATCATGCGTCCTGCACATATAATGCCCCCATCATGCGTCCTGCACATATAATGCCCCCTGTGCTGTGCCCTTCACATATAAAGCCCCATGTCCTGTCCCCTCAGGGGGCATTATATGTGAGGGGCACAGCACAGGGGGCATTATATGTTTGGAGCACATGACAGGAACATTATATATGAGGGGCACAGCGCAGGGGGCATTATATGAGGGGCGCATGATGGGGGCATTATATGAGGGGCACAGCACAGGGGGCATTATATGTGAGGGGCGCATGATGGGGGCATTATATGTGAGGGGCAAAAAATGGGGGCATTATATGTGAGGGGCAAATGATGGGAGCATTATATGTGAGGGGCACATCACAGGGAGCATTATATGTGAGGGGCGCATGATGGGGGCATTATATATGAGGGGCGCATGATGGGGAATTATATGTGAGGGGCACAGCACAGGGGGCAATATATGTGAGGGGAACAGCACAGGGGGCAATATATGTGAGGGGCACAGCACAGGGGGCATTATAAGTGTGGGGCACAGAACAGGGGGCATTATATGATATAATGCCCCCCCTGTCCTGTGCCCCACACATATAATGCCCCCTGTGCTGTGCCCCACACATATAATGCCCCCTGTGCTGTGCCCCACACATATAATATATATGTGAGGGGCACAGCACATGGGGCATTATATGTGAGGGGAACAGCACAGGGGGCATTATATGTGAGGGGCACAGGACAGGGGGGCATTATATCATGTAATGCCCCCCTGTGCTGTGCCCCACAAATATAATGCCCCCTGTGCTGTGTGCCCCACACATATAATTTATATGTGTGGCACAGCACAGGGGGCATTATGGGAGGGGCACAGCACAGGGGACATTATATGTGAAGGGCACAGGACAGGGGGCCCCCCTGTCATGTGCTCTTCACATATAATGCCCCCTATGCTTTGCCCTGCAGACCCTCATGAAATATTCCCTTTTCTCTAACCCCCCCCCTCCTAACAATGGCGCATATCCCTAATCCCTGAGCATACCTTTACTTCCAGTATGCAGGCCGCGGGGACGGGTCCTCCAGGCGCCGACGCGATGATGTGACGTCATCGCGCCGGCCTTTAGTGGATCTCGTCCCCGCAGCTCACACGCTGTGTACGCACAGCGTGTGTGTAAGGTTAGTTAATGGTGGAGCCGGAGCTTACAGCTTCGGCTCCACCATGCTAGGGAGCGGGGGGGGGCAGCAATCTCGGGGGGGGGCAATTGCCCCGTTGCCCCCCCCCCCCTGGATCCACCACTGGCTGCAGTATTAGACCTTGAATCTCTCGCTTTATCGGAGTAGACCCCCGACCCAGTACGCTGCATTTTCCCTATGAAACCATAGGTGTAACATGTATGCAAACTTGTTCCTTGTTTAATGAACATTGAGACATTTCATTACCTTTCCCTTTAAATAGAACAGATAATATGGGTGCATGGTACTAGGCGGTCAGGCAGGTAGCATAGTCAACAAGAAGGGTGGAACACAGGAAATTCAGAATGGTACCCAGGGATTAGATAGAGACGTAGTTCAATAATAGCAGATGGTCAGGGCAGTCTGCACAGGTTCAGGTCAGCAATCTTGGTTGGCAACAGCAGAGTCAGTGCAAGACTAGTCCAAGAAACAGACATGGCTTGGGATGCATAGAATAGCATATAAAGAATTACACAACTTTGCTTGTAACACAAAAAAAGCAACAAAACTTAGGCACAAGGAGTCAGGAGGCTCCTCACTGTATAGAAGATGAATAGCTAGGATAGGTGAACAGTGGAAGAAACCATGTGTGTACTGGTCCTTAAAGGGGTACTCTGGCCCCAAGACATCTTATCCCCTATCCAATCTAGCATGCAGCACCCACCTGTAAGTACTGCTAGAAGTGCTTGAGGTTCGCAGTCTTTTGCCTCCCGACCACGGGGACGGATTATCGCGACAACACGAGTCGATGCAAGTCTATGGGAGGGGGTGGAAAATTGTGCAGGACACAGACTAAAAAAGGGAAGAGCAGCAGTATCTGACAGAGGGGACAGGGCAGAAGATGCAATTGGAGATCCCACTATGCAGAGACTAGGCTGGGAGCAGTGAGAAATGGCCCACAGATAGGGCACATGGCTGGCACTAAAGACTTATTTAGATATCCATTTCAAATCCCATATAAATACATGAATTAGCGGGGGATCTTTCATACTTTTCACCGGTGGAATGTCTGCAGTATGGATAGCATCTTAGACCTTCATCTAGTAACCAGTGTAGAGAACTGATAAGAGTATCTGGGGACCAAACATGTTTTAAAATCAATGTGCTGCCCATGTTATGCTCTGGTAGTGTGTAGTGCTTCTTTTACTCTTTGGTACAGCAGCAAAATGTAAAACTATCTCGCTTTATGGAAAATATAAAAAATAAAATGCCATTTTTAATCTTTCTGTTTTAGAGAGGCAAAAATCTCATTGTATAAATATTTGAATCCCTAATTAACTGGAGTTGTGAAGTCTCCTATGTAAATATTAACATATCCTTGCGCAGGCAGATTTATCTAGATAATTGTGCACCTGAAACTCTGGCAAGTCGGCTCTGTTCTTCCCAATTTTTTATTTTTTTCCCTCAAAATTCAAACAAACATTAACAAATGCCTGGAACACACGATGCAACAGATTTATTTACAAGAAATACTTTTCCTAGCATCATCGCTGCCAAAATCCACGGTTTAATGAATAGATAAGATGGCTCAAGCTGCATGTAGTGGAGGCAGAGAGCTTGAATTTCTCTTCGAGTCAACTTTCAAAGGGCAGGAAGACTCGCTCTAGCTCTAGCTGCAGTATTTCACAATAGGCCTCTTAGTAGCTTCACAAAGTAAATAAAAAGCAACATCACTTTGATATTAAATCACATCAATATTTTCATGTTTGATCAACAAAGACACAAAGACAAAATGTCATAAGAATGGCAATGACTACTTGGCTTTTATCTAACATATTACATACACAACAAGACTCGCTATGATTAATCAGGATTTTTGCACTTGCTTTGAAGAGGAAATTAACCTTTTTTGCACTACACATGGGGATGGATTCCAGAGAGGTCAAATGCATCATGAACTGTCTGAATTGTATTGAATACTTGCCAAATAAAGTCATAAAAGAGTTTATGGCCTTGTCAAATTTAAAGGGGTATTCCAGCTTTAACACCTTAAGGACCCAGGCGTATGGGTACGCCCTGGCTCCCTTGTACTTAAGGACCCAGGGCATACCTGTAGGCCTGTGGGAATTTTGGTCCCTGCCACATGCTGGGTGGGGACCGCACTGGCATGACTGCAAATGCACAGGACCTCCCCCCCCAATGTCTGCAATCACCGCAATCCTTCAGGGGGATCGTGGTGTCTTGGACACTCCTAATCCCCCTTATTTTCTGGGTCACCGGAGACCAGTATGACCCGGAATCGCTGCAGATCACCGGTCTGAATTGACCAGCGATCTGCGGCGATTCCGGGTCTCCAGTGACCCGGAAAATAAGGGGGATTGGGAGTGTACAATACACCCATGATCCCCCTGAAGGAATAGGAGTGAGGTGGCAGGGGTGCCACCCCTCCTATCCCTGCTATTGGTCAGTCAGAAGCGAACGACCAATAGCAGATCGGGGGTGGGGGGGTTACCACTTACATAAAGTAGAATATGTCAAGAAAAAACAGTCTCTGAATCAGAATGAAAAGTAAAAGCATCCAAGAGTTATTAATGCTTAAAATGACAGTGGTCCGATGTGCAAAAAATGGCCGGATCCTTAAGGTGAAAATTGGCTGGGTCCTTAAGGGGTTAAACATCGTATCCTTATCCTTTGGATAGGGGATAAGAGGATAAGATGTATGATGGCAGGAGTCCTGCCGCTGGGGACCCCCGCGATCTCTGTGCAGCCCCTGGCATTCTGTGTCAGGTGCGGTCTCTGAGACGGGGATGTGACGTCACGCCACGCCCTTCCATTCATTCTAAGGGGCATGGCCTTGATGTCACGGAATGCTGGGGGCTGCACAGAAATCCTGGGGGTCCCCAGCGGTGAGACCCCTGCAATCATGTATCTTATCCCCTTTGCTTTGGATAGGGAATAAGATGTATGAAGTCGGAATACCCCTTTAAGATTGAGCAGTTTTTTTTTATTCTTTGCTAGACAATTTAATAATGGATAATCCAGGAATAGAAAAACAGGTATGTATTTTTTTCAAAAACAGCACCACACCTGTCCTCAGGTTGTGTGTGGTCTTACAAGTCAGCTGCTCTCACTTTATGGAACTAAATTGTAATACCACACACAACCTGAGGACAGGTATAGTGCTATTTTAGGAAGAAATCAGCAGTTCTTTTTTCAATCCTGGATAACTCTCCATAGTGAGTATAAAAACTGCAAAGTGACTCCAAGACTCTTCCTAAATGGATAAAATCCTCAAGGTTTAATGCATTATATTACATACGGATACAGCATTCTCAGAAAAACAGTGAACCCATATACAACAGGAATGACAGGAAAAAAACCAAGTTTGAGTGAGATGACTCAAGCCACCATGGTCTTTTCTCACAAAGGTGGTCGGATATGGATCAATAGCATTTGTGTTTTCCATGCCATACCAGTTCTGTACCAGTTCTACCAGCACTGCAGGTGAATTAGTTATAGACTGTTGATAATGATTCTATAAAGTGTGACCTTGGACTATATCTATAGTAGAAGAAGTTTCTGTATAGAAAAATGTTGTGCAACCCTTATAGGAAAGGCTGTCTTAAACTATGGATATTATTTGGTGTCTTCTTGCTATGAAACAAATAGAAGTAGAAAATGGAGCAATATATGATTGAATGATCAGACTACTGAAATGATTTGTTTGTAGTCTGTAACCATGGAGACCATAGATTGGCACAAGAGCTGTACGTAGAAAACCTTGAACCAAAACATTTTTGTAAAGTTTATAATTTATTTTTATTTAAGGTCCATTGGATTAATTATTGGCATGTCTTCTTATTTTGTGGCCCGTAAGCCACCTTCACAATGTACAATGCTGTGTAGTTCTCTTATTTACCATCACCTTTTTATAAGCCAGTTATCAGCTTCTGTCTTGGACCTAGTTATCCGTGAAAAGACATGCTAAAACTTACAGTGTTTTAAGTCCTTTTTTCTGCACTTTCTAATGTGAAACAAGCGAATGTTCTCATTGGAACAAATAAAGAAAGCACTTGTCACATACTGCACATTTTAGTGAGTAGGAGCAGAGGTCATGTGGTCCAGGGATGGACTGTAACACTGTTCTAACCAGCTTAGAACAGCCCTGGTCCAAAAACTAACTATACAGTACTATACATCGAAGAGGTGGCTAACAGGCCGCAGATTAACATTTTTCTTCTTTCTTATATATCTAAATCTACAACACAACAATATTGGAAATTTCTCTTTTAAGAGTTTTTGTGCCTTAAAGGGGTACTCCACTGCCCAAGCTTTTGGAACCTTTTGTTCCAAACGCCCCCTCCCATAGACTTGCATTGAGGGGCGCGGCATGAAGTCACGCCCTTTGCAGCCCATACCTAGCGTTCGAAACAAAATGTTCCGAATGCTGGGGCAGTGGAGTACCCCTTTAAGCGCCAAAGAAAATTCTCACCACTTCTGATTTAACCCCTTAAGGACGCAGCTCATTTTCACCTTAAGGACGGAGAACTTTGATGCAATTCTGACCACTGTCACTTTATGCATTAATAACTCTGAGATGCTTTTACAGATTATTCTGATTCTGAGATTTGTTTTTTTTCGTGACAATATTCTACTTTATTCTAGTGGTAAATTTTCGTCGTTACTTGCATTCTTTCTTGGTGAAAAATCCCAAAATTTCATGGAAATTTAGAAAATTTTGCATTTTTCTAACTTTGAAACTCTCTGCTTGTAAGGAAAATTGATATTCCAAATAAATTATATATTGATTCACAAATACAATATGTCTACTTTATGTTGGCATCATAAAATGGACGTATTTTTACTTTTTGAAAAAATGAGAGGACTTCAAATATAGTAGCAATTTTCAAAATGTTCATGAAAATTGCAAAATCTGAAGGGACAGATGTTACAGAACTGCAACTCCCAGCATGCCTGGGCAGTCTAGGCATGCTGAGAGTTGTAGTTTTGCAACAGCTGAAGGGCTACCATTTGGGCACCACTGCAATAGTGGTCTCCAAACTGTGACCCTCCATATGTTGCAAAACTACAACTCCCAGCATGCCCAGACAGCCTTTGGCTGTCTGGGCATGCTGGGAGTTGCAGTTTGGCTTCTACTAGGAAGGCAGCAGTAAAGATCGCTTTACTGCCACCTCCCTTGATGCTCCACGCCGTCACCTCCTACCTGCGCCGCTGATCTCCGCTGATGTCACCGACGATCGGCGGTCCCCATGGCATCTTCTCCACAGGTACCGGCCGCCTCTTCTCCCCCCGTTCTGCCCGACATCCAGGGGTGGGCAGAGCGGGGGATTTCCATGGCAACCCCCCCATCTTCAACTGCCATTGGTCAGCACTCAGTGCTGACTAATGGCAGGGGATAGGAGGAGGTTGCAGCACTGCAACCTCGCTCCTATCCCTCAGGATGATCGGGGCTGTCACTGACTGCTCCGATCATCCCTATTTTCCGGGTGATCGGGTCACCAGAGACCCGATCAGCCCGGAATAGTAGAAAACCGCATATCTGAATTGACATGCGATTTTCTCCAATCGCCGACATGGGGGGGGGGGGGCATCCCGGTCCGGTCCCCAATCGGCTAGCGGTGGGGACCGGATTTCCCACGGGCGTATCCATACGCCATACGTCCTTTTAAGGACTTTTTTTTTTTGTGCCCAATGGATCCTAAATGGGTCGGAGCACAACTGAAACTGCCGTGTCCCGACAGATCTCTATGACTTCAATGGTGGTCCCTCAAGTGTCTGGTATTTTAGGGGAGTTGAGCAAAGAAAAAAGATCAGTCAGAATTTTTTTTTCTCTGCCCAACTCCTGTCCTTCTGACAGACTAGTCAACAAAGCTCCTTTAACCGGAGTATAACAGCTATGTGAACTTCGCCTTAGTCTGCCTTCGTCTTAGAATGTTAACTTTAGAACAAAGATTTTGATTTATTTTTTTCAGAAGCTATCTGAGTCTCTGTTGGCAAGTGAAACTTAGAACTCTCCTCCTCTAATCTGAAGCCCTTTTGACAGCACATTTGATATTCATTCCTTCTCTTTCTGTTAAATATGCATTGAAATATTTTGACTGAACTTCTCGCGCCAAGCTTAATTAGAGAGCTCGCCGCAAAAAAACGCAAACATCCAGCAACAGAAAGCAGCGGGTGTTGACAAGGATGATTTCGGTGTCAGTTTTTATGTGGCAGGTATGCCCTTAGAAGATGAGGGAACTTGTTCAGATTTTTTTTGTGTTTTTTTTTCCCCTTTTTTTTTCTCATGTTGATTTTATTATGTCGATAAAGATATTTCGTCCTTCAGGAGTTCGTTTTAATTACTTTATGTAATATATGCTAAAAGAATATAGGCAGTAGTGTTGAGCGGCATAGGCCATATTCGAATTTGCGAATATTCGCAAATATATGGACGAATATTCATCATATATTCGCGAATATTCGCATATTCGTTATATTCTCGTTTTATTTTCGCATATGCGAAAATTAACATGTGAAAATTAGCGTATTCAAAATTAGCATACGCGAAATTCGCATATACGGAAATTAGCATATGCTAATTTTCGTATATGCTAATTTTCGCACTTCAGCCTCACACAGTAGTATTACAGCCTTCTTTACACCACACAACCTGGAAGCAGAGAAGGATGATCACTGTGTACTGTTAAAAAAAAAAAAAAAAAAAAAAAAAAAAAAAAATAATATTCGTAATTACGAATATATAGCGCTATATTCGCGAAATTCGCGAATATGCGATATTCGCGAATAATCGAATTGCGAATATTCGCAAGCAACACTAATAGGCAGAAGCAAACTAAACAAAAAGTTTAATCTTATTGTACTAGTATTTTGCAGTAGTCATTTTTTTGTATTTTAACCTTTAGGCAAGGTTTCTACCTGGTGGGTTTTTTTTTTTTTTTTTTTTTTTTTACCAAAAAAAAAACACACAAAACGATGTATGCTTTTTTTTTAAATTTTTTGTCCAAAATAGAAAATATTGAATTGGGGTTTTTTACTTTGGCAATTTTGCATTCCTCGTTGGTGTTTTCTGGCTCAGTTTTCTAAAATTGCAGCATGCAGTTTTTTCCATGAATCCTTAATTTTTTTTTTACTCTCATAGACTTTTATGGGAGGAAAAAAATGCCAAGAAAAAATATTTGACCTTTTCCCCCAATTCCTTAATAAAAATCCTTGAGTTGCATGATGAACGAATCACAGGACTTGTAATGAGAAAAACACAAGGGAACAAATGCTATGTGACTGAGAATAAGAAGCTAATCGGTGGTAATACACCTTTTGGGACCCCTGCCAATAACAGATAAAATTTGTGCACAGTCAGCACTCCATTTATTAAGAAAATTGACTTGTGTCTAGCTTACTTAGATTAGTTGTAGTGCTGGCTGAACACTTTCTTTTCCTAAACCTAGATTAGACAGTTAAAAATGCCCCAGAATTATCACATTGGTTTGTGTTGGTGAAACATTTGGGTGGCCTAGTTTGAGTTTAAATTGCCTATTAGTTGGCTTACTTTGTGGCAAAAAATGTGCCAAAATTTTGAGACAACATTTTGGGGTAGACTTGCACCCAAGGCTCATCCCCTTTTTGCTATGCCAAGACCCTTTTCTAGTAAGCAACGTCTGTCTAGTTGAGCTAAGTGCAATAAAGTCTAAAAAGTATCTAAATCTCATAATTTTGGGATAATTTTGCGTTTCACCAATTTTGTGTCTATCCACATGTCTTCTCTTAGAGGTTCCACGTCTAGTTCCTACTTTTCTTACAGAATGTTTGGGTTCCTCTTACAGTAAATTCATTAAAGATATGTGTAAAAGTTTTGTATTATTTAGGTTACCTTTTGTTCCACTTGATTTTATGAATTGATCGTATGAGTTGTTTGAGGCAGGTTTAATTGGTAATTAAGTAGTTTCTCTGGAGTTTGATAGTTGTAAATATTGAGAGAATTTAGCATTGAGCAGTATCTACTCTTGTTTAAGTCGGTTAAAACTTTGAGGATTCCCTTTCTTAAAATGATATTCAAGTGATTTTTCTTTTTGACTCTGAATGTTAACGATTAGCTGACAAGGGTGAGGCAGTATAACCTATCACGCCAGAGCTGGACTGGTCGCCCAGGGGTCGACATCGCCCAGGGGGACTTGAGATCCCCCCCCCATGACGGCGATCGCAGAAAATCGCATGTCAATTCAGACATGCGATTTTCTGCTATTCCGGGCTGATCGGATCTCTGGTGACCTGATCAACTGGAAAATAGCGATGATCGGAGCTGTCAGGGACAGCCCCGATCATCCTGAGGGCTAGGAGTGAGGTCGCAGTGCTGCGATCTCCTCCTATCCCCTGCCATTGGTCAGAACTGATTCTGACCAATGGCAGAGCAGGGCAGTGGGTTGCCATTGCAACCCCCCGTTCTGCCCACCCCTGGATGTTCGAGGGGAACATGGACAGAAGATGGAGGCCAGTACCTGCAGGAGAAGATGCCTGGGGACCCCCCGATCTTCGCTGGAGACTACTGGATCCTGGCTCAGGTAGGGAAACTACAGTGGGGGGGGGGGGGGGGGATTTGAAAGTGAAAGTAAAGTTATCTTTACTGTGGCAACCACTAGGAAGGCCAAACTGCAACTCCCAGCATGCCCAGACAGCCAAAGGCTGTCTGGGCATGCTGGGAGTTGTAGTTTTGCAACATCTGGAGGGTCACAGTTTGGAGACCACTGTTACAGTGGTGCCCAAACGGTAGCCCTCCAGATGTTGCCAAACTACAACTCTCAGCATGCCTGGACTGCCCAGGCATGCTGGGAGTTGTAGTTCTGTAATATTTGTCCCTTCAGATTTAACAATTTTCATGACATTTTTTAAAATTGCTGCTCTAATTTGAAGCCCTCTAATTTTTTTCAAAAAGCAAAAATATGTCCATTTTATGATGCCAACTAGAGATTAGCGAACTTACAGTAAATTTGATTCGTCACGAACTTCTCGGCTCAGCAGTTGATGACTTATCCTGCGTAAATTAGTTCAGCCTTCAGGTGCTCCAGTGGGCTGGAAAAGGTGGATACAGTCCTAGGAAAGAGTCTCCTAGGACTGTATCCACCTTTTCCAGCCCACCGGAGCACCTGAAAGCTGAACTAATTTATGCAGGAAAAGTCATCAACTGCCGAGCCGAGAAATTCATGACAAATCGAATTTACTGTAAGTTCGCTCATCTCTAATGCCAACATAAAGTGGACATATTGTATTTGTGAATAAAAATAAAATTTATTGGGAATATCCATTTTCCTTACAAGTAGAGAGCTTCAAAAATCCCCAAAAATTTTCATGAAATTTGGGGATTTTTCACCAAAAAAGGATGCAAGTAACGCCGAAAATTTACCACCAAAATAAAGTAGAATATGTCACGAAAAACTATCTCAGAATATTCGGTAAAAGCTTTTTCGCGTTATTAACTGGTAAAGCAACAGTGGACTTTAAGTGGTCCTTAAGGTGAAAAAGGGCTGCATCCTTAAGGGGTTAAACAAATAATTTAACTGCCTCCAATGTTTCCAATAGACAATTCATTGTAAAAAGTTTCTCAAAATCTTAAAGGGGCCATGTGGCTTAAAAATGTTGCAAAAAATCTAGCCCAGCTGCCTGCATTTAAACAAAAAAACTTGTATTTACCTCTCAACGCACCCCTGATGGCTCCAGTATCTTGCTCCCATTCTCAACATTGATCCTCTTCCTGCCTCTTGATTTCAACATATCAGATTGCTGCTCAGTTACCGCTGAGCAGAAACGTTTTAGAGACATGGATTTGGGATCATCAGTGCACTCTCTTTGCCTTTTTGCATCGTCTTTGATTTAACTTATTCTGATTAATTTATACTTAATTATTCGGGTTAATTATTAATAAACTGATTTGTTGAAACTTCTTGACATTTAGTTAATGAGGGTAAACTATTGACAAATATCTAACGAGAAAAGGTTTAAATATTTGGGTCTACAGATTAATACATAGATGTGACAAATTTTATTTGTGATATATCTCATGCAGAGATATCTGGCCAGACAAAGGACATAGAAGATGATTTGCTCCAACTTAAGACTGTGGACATCCACTCCTTTTTTTTTGTCCACTTTTCTAGATATAAATGCATGTTGATACTGTAAAGGTCCACTTGTTTTTGTTTGTCACCATGCTATAATCCTTATACAGTCAGGGATTCTCTAATTGTCCCAGCCAATACTTTAATAGCCACAGCAAATGCTGTAGTTGCCGTGATGGACATCCCATTTTTATGCCTCTTTGGAGAGTAAAAACTTCTAACAGCATTCAATTTTCTCTCACTCATGCCTCCCAAGCACAGTCCACAGTTGTTCTGAATTTATTCGCCGAAAATCGCTATTAAAAACTGCTATTTCTGGCCCACGGAGAGTCTCAACAGGAGTGTAGAACACTTTGCCTTGTCCTAACACGCATAGGGTGTGTGCTGTGTTAGTGAAATATTACTGTTATTCAGTATGACATGCAGATCACAGGCATCACTATTAGAATCACTGCTTCAGAGCATCTGGATGTGGCAGCAGGGAGACCATATGGCGTCAAAATTGAAAAGAACGTCATGAGTCTGCTCCCGATGTATAACGCGGGGCCACGGCCTGGACCCGTGGCTAATAGCGCGCGGCATTGATCGCTGCCGCGCGCTATTAACCCTTTAAACGCTGCATTCAAAGTTGAACGCCGCGTCTAAAGTGAAGCCATGCCGGTTAGCTCAGGGAGCTGTTCAGGATCGCCGCGGCAAAATCACGGCATCCCGAACATCTTACAAGACAGCTGGAGGATCCCTACCTGCCTCCTTGCTGTCCGATCGCCCAATAACTGCTCAGTGCCTGAGATCCAGGTATGAGCAGTCAAGTGGCAGAATCATCTATCAGTGGTTTCTTATGAGAAACCACTGATCAATGTAAAATATCAGTTTGGCAGTGTTATAGGTCCCTATGGGAGCTATAATACTGGAAAAAAAAAAAGTGAAAAAAAAAAAAGTGAATAAAGATCATTTAACACCTCCCCTAATAAAAGTTTGAATCACCCCCCTTTTCCCATAAAAAAAAAGTGTAAATAAAAATAAACATGTGGTATTGCCGCGTGCAGAAATGTCCAAATTATAAAAATATATTGTTAATTAAACCGCACGGTCAATGGCGTACGCGCAAAAAAAATTCCAAAGTCCCAAATTGTGCATTTTTGGTCACTTTTTTTTATATCATGAAATAAGATCAATAAGTCCTATAAGTACAAAAATTGTACCGCTAAAAACGTCAGATCACGGCGCAAAAAATGAGCCCTCATACCGCCCCATACACGGAAAAATAAAAAAGTTATAGGGGTCAGAATATGACAATTTTAAACGTATAAATTTTCTTGCATGTAGTTTATGATTTTTTCCAGAAGTACGACAAAATCAAACCTATGTAAGTAGGGTATCATTTTAAACATATGGACCTACAGAATAAAGATAAGGTGTAATTTTTACCGGAAAAGGTACTGTGTAGAAACGGAAGCCCCCAAAGTTTTCAATTTAGTCTCTGAATAATTTTTTTTCCCATTTTGCCATAGATTTTTGGGTAAAGTGACTGACCTCATTACAAAGTAGAATTGGTGGCGCAAAAAATAAGCCATCATATGGATTTTTAGGTGCAAAATTGAAAGAGTTATGATTTTTTAAAAGGTAAGGAGGTAAAAACGAAAATGATTTTTTAAAAGGTAAGGAGGTAAAAACGAAAATGCAAAAACGGAAAAACCCCGGGTCCTTAAGGGGTTAATGTCCTGGGCCCCAGCATTTACTTTGAATAAATAGTGTGGTTACAAAAGACCAAATCTAACAAGGAGTCACATGTCACATGGTGACTCAATGAGAGCCTGGAGGTGGCATCAGTATCAAGAGACCATAGAGTGGCTGACACAGCCTAGAGTTGGCAGCAGCATGAGGAGACCATATAGTGGCTGAATTACACAGAGCGTGGAGGAGGAAACAGCATGAGGAGACCATATAGTGGCTGAATGACAGTGTGGAGGTGGCGGCAGCATGAGGAGACCACTTAGTGGCTGAATGACACAGCCTAGAGTTTGTGGCAGCATGAGGAGAACATATGGTGACAGTATGACAGCTTGGAGCTGGCATCAGCATGAAGAGAACATATGGTAGCAGAATAAGACAGCCTGGAGGTGGCGCAGCATCAGGAGTCTTGAAAGTGACCCGGTGACAGAGTTGTGCCGTGGCAATACCAGTGCATGGTGACTAAGGTGGGTAAAAAATAGAAATTGGCATCAGATGTGTGACATCAGGTGGGTGGCAGGATCAGAATAGTAGCTGAGGCAGCTAGGCAGAAGAAAACTGTCTCAGGCTTCTTTGTCGCAGCGCAGACAAGAAATAATTTCGTTGTCGGTCACCATGGTTCCCATTTTCAGTTTTTGTGGAGTAAGCCATGATTCAATTTCTTGATTAATGACACTTAGCAGTTCCTCCTCTGTGTTACTCCTTTCACCAAGGCAAACCATGTGAAGAACAGCGTGACACCGCCGTGCCCGGCACACATGGTATGCTGGAGGGGTACTGAGACTTGTCCGTGCAGTGGAGGCTGAGGACACTGTGGAGGATGAGGATGCAGAGTCACACACTGTCACAAGACCAACAGCCTGAGAGTGTGGAGGAGGAAGCGGCATGAACTGTCCAAGGTGCCGTTGTTGTGGCTGTGCAGGAAAAACATTCACCCAGTGGGCTGTAAAGGATATGTATTGTCCCTGACCGTAGTTACAGCTCCACACGTCGGCGCTGCCATGCACTTTGATACACACCGACAGGCTCAAGGACTGGCCCACCTTCTGTTCCTCAAAATTATGCAGGGCTGGTACTTCCTTCTTCACAAAGAAATTACGGCTTGGCACTCTCTACCTCGGATCGGTGCAAGCCATCAGTTCTCTGAAAGGTGCAGATTCCACCACTTGAAAAGGGAGGTACTGCAGCACCAGCAACTTGGACAGGAGAACATTCAGCTTCTGCTCTGTTGGATGAGTGGGCGCATACTGTGGTCTCTTGGACATGTCTTCACCGATGGATTCCTGGCAGAATGACTGACTCAAAGCAGGAAGAGCAGGAGCATCTGGAGCGACATAAGATGGTTATGACACACAGCTCCCTTGGCTGAGGTGGTGGAGCCTTGACTGGCTGAGACAGGGAGCAGCTTGCCATTGGGTGATGCAGCAGGCTGAACCACCACATCGGTTCCACGGTTCTCCCAGGCCGCTTTATGGTGACACTGCATATGTTGTTGATGCAGGGCCGTGGTGACAATGTTGGGACCCTGGCCACGCTTCACATTCTGCCGACACATCTTGCATGTGGCAATGTTAACCTCCTCTGGATGCTTGATAAAAAACTGCCACACCGCCGAGTAACTTATTTTCCCACCAACAGTCCGCACTGATTGACTGCTACTGCCGCCAACTCCAGGAACCCCTGTTTCACTATCTCCCGGAAAGTTAGGTTGCCGCAAAGCAGGTGGTCTACCCCGGGTACGTATGGCTCCAGACTTTCCACTTCTGCCACCATGCTAACTGCCAACCATGCTACCGCCTTGCTGGCTCAGCTGCTGCCTCACGGGCAATCTGTAAGCCTCTTCTCCTGATGATGATGAAGCCCCTTCTGCACCCAGCACCCAAGTGCGATCGGCTTCATCAACATCATCGAGTTGTGTCTGCACATCACTGATGTCCTCCTCCAGGTTCCTCAACAGTGTGTTAGGTACTGACCAGGGACAGGGAGAATGAGCCCTAAACTGACCCTAAAACTGCTCTCCCTGCCTACCTGCCCATTCACCCTAACCAGTAGATCGACAACTGGGCGCTAGTCCCTCCCTGAACTAAAGTGCAGGGGCCTAAAACACATACTAATAAACAGTCGGTCACAAACCAGAAACATAACAGAAACCTAGAACTCCATAACAGATAAAGTTCAGAGGGCACTATAGATAGGCGATCATGAACAGAGGACACTATAGATAAGTGGTCATGAACAGAGCTCCAAAGATCTGAATAAAGAACTAATGAACATATATAGAGTTCAAAACACCAGACAGGAAAACGGATGAGTCTGAACATATTCCAGAAACAAAAGAGAAATAAGCTGAATCCCCTAGAAAAACCTCCGGCAGACACAGGAATAACAATACCCTCTGAGCCCCCATGGACAGGTAAAAGGGATTTATCACTAAACAGGAATATTTGCAATCCCACATAAAACCTCCAGTAGACACGGAATCCCCATGGACAGGTAACAGAGATACACAGGATATATTTATAGAACACTGTTCACACTAAACACAAGACAGGAATAATTGCAATTCTTTCAGAACACCTTCAGTAGATGCAGGAATTAAAATACCCTCTGAGTCCCCATGGACAGTTAACAGTGATGCCTAAATACACAGGATATAATATAGACAGGAATAGCAATCCCTCCAAATACCTACAGTAGATAAGGAATCCCCATGGAGCGGTAACAGGGATCTAACATAGGACACTGTTCACACTGGACACACCACTCCACTAAAGGAGTAGCCATAATAATCCAAATAGACTACTGGCCAGCAGCACACTCCACAGTGTGGTCAGAAGCTTACCCAGTAGGAAAATCGAAATATGAAATACAGAACTTCATAAGAACTGACTCAAGAGAAAACACTGTGAACAGACACATAGCAAAAAGAACATATAAATCCTAAAACTGACTAAACACAGTACTAAGAGCATACTACATAACATTGGATAAAACCATAAAATACAAAGTGCTTACTAAAACAGATATAGTAGATTAAAAGCTCAAACAAAGAGTGTTTCACCAAGAGCTCCATGCAGCATGTCCAGCATCTTAACAAGTCAGGCTATAATGAGGTATCACCAGCCCAGAGGCTAGACAGGGCTGATTTTAAATAGATACACCCTAAGAGCTATTGGCTAGCAACCAAAAGGCTATTAACTATTCCCTGACCAAGGATCATAAAACTTTTCACACACAACCAAACCAATAGCTGTGTGTGAACACAGGACAATACAGACATGACACAGTATCTGCTTCAGGAGCCTGAATGCTCGCAACACCACCTCCCACACCACTCTCCTCACCATTTTAGGAACTGTCCAGAGTAAAAGGAAATCCCCATAGCAAACATATGCTGTTCTGGACAGTTCCTAAAATGGACAGAGATGTCCGCAGAGAGCACTGTGGTCATGATGTCAGCAGACAGCTCTGTGTTTCAAACGGAAAAAAATTTCCGCTGTAGTATTCAGCAGCTAATAAGTACAGGAAGGATTAAGATTTTTTTAATAGAAGTAATTTACAAATCTGTTAAACTTTCTGGCACCAGTTGATTTAAAAAACATATTTTCACCGAAGTACCCCTGTAATGCTGCTTCATATCTCACTTATACCTGTAGTAATAAGATTTATCTTTAGGTCTTACGTGTACTGTGTGCTTTGACATCTTTTATACTATAGTCAGCAATAAAGGGATTTTACCTTTCAATTTTCAGGAGTGGGCAGGGACCAGAAAATTCAGCATTCAATATAAAAAATGGGGCTAAAAAAGTAAAGTGACAATAAAAAATGTATGAAATGCACTCCTCATATATTTTTAATATTAAAGGGGTTCTTGCACGCAGCACCCCAGTTAAAATCAGTCCCTGGAGCATGTTCGCTCCGGGTCTGATTACCAGCGACCACAGGGCCGGCAGCGTGTGATGTTATACCTCCGCCCCCGTGTGACGTCACGCTCCGCCCCTCAATGCAAGCCTATGGGAGGGGGCGTGACAGCATGCGAACATGCTCTGGGGACTGATTTTAACTGGGGTGCTGCGTGCAAGATCACGGAGGTCCCCAGCGGCGGGACCCCCGTGATCAGGCATCTTATCCCCTATCCTTTGCATAGGGGATAAGATGTCTAAGCGCCGGAGTACCCCTTTTAAGCGCTGAATTTTCTGGTCCCTGCCCGCTCCCGAAAATTGAAAGACAAAAAAAAATTATGCTAATATTCATTTTAAAACCGGGATCGTCTTATGTGGGTGGGCAAGGACCTAAAAATGTAGCTGTCAATAATAAAAATGAAATGTGTGTGTGTGTGTGTGTGTGTTTTTCACTATTTTTTTTTCTTTTTTAAATATATTTTAGGTAGTACTACTACTTCCAGCATGAAACACACTGTTCCATGATGGGACTAGTAGTTTCTGTACTAATAGAAAGATCGCCCCGTCGTTAAATACAAAATTTTCATTACTACAGTATCTTTTTTTTAAAAATTTTTTTAATAGTACCCTATGAAATGTTATTAAAAATGGGTATCTCCACTTTTTTGGGATCGCTACAGTTCATATTTTCTCCGTTATTGCCTCCTAAATTGACCATTCTAATAACTGATGCGAACTGATGCAAAGGGATGCTATAATCATCCGTTAGTATCAGCAGCAGATTCCCGCAGCCAGAGCTACTACTACTCCCATCATGGAACAGACTTCTTTTCATGATGGGAGTAGTATTCCCCCGGCTGCTGGAGTCTGCAGGTGGCTGGGGAGGCTACATTAGTGTTTGTACTACTATCCCCATCATGGAACAGAGTCTTGACTTGACCAGATGCGATCAGCAGTTATAAAGCAGGGGAGCGAGCGGCATGCTCCGCTCGCCTGCGATTTATATACTAAGGAGCTATTCAGGGCTCCCGGCAGTGTTTTTAAACTACTATTTTGTCCCCCAAATTTATGCCCCCATGCAAATTTATAATAATGAATTGGCCCCAGTGTGTTTACAATAATTCATTGGCCCCAGTGTGCTTATAATAATTAATTGGCCCCAGTGTGCTTGTAATAATTCATTGGCTCCAGTCTGCTTATAATAATGCATTGGCCCCAGTGTGCTTATTCCCCCTCCCGTTATCTGCTCCTCATATTCTTGGAGCAAGGCAGCAGCGGGACATGTCGGGCACCGGTGGCGGTGAATGAATGAAGCATGTAGGCTTCATTCATTCATTTGCCGCTGCCATCATGTCCCGCTGCTTCCCTGCTCCTAGCGCAATCAGCGCACCGCTGGGACATGTCTATTCTCTGCTGCTCATTTCTGTACCCGAAGGTAATGAGCAGCAGAGAATAGACATGTCCCGGCAGTGCGCTGATTGCATTAGAAGCAGGGCAGCAGCGGGGACATGTCGGGCAGTGGCAAATGAATGAATGAATGAAGCCTACATGTATTTTGCTGTCTGGGCATGCTGGGATTTGTAGTTTTCCAACATCTGGAGGGCCACAGTTTTGAGATCACTGTGCGGTGATTTCTAAACCGTGGCCCTCTGAATCTTGCAAAACTACAACTCCCAGCATGCATGAACAACAATGGCTGTCTCGCCATGCTGGGAGTTGTAGTTTCCTCCACCTGTTGTATAAGCATGCCCAGCATGCCCTTTGGCAATCAGTACATGCTGGGAGTTGTAGTTTTGCAACAGCTGGAGGCACACTGGTTGGGAAATACTGAGTTAGATAAACAGAACTTAACTGAAGGTTTTCCAATCACTGTGCCTCCAGCTGTTGCAAAAGTACAACTCCCAGCATGCATGGTCAGTCAGTACATGTTGGGGGTTGTAGTTTTGCAACAGCTGGAGGTGTACAGGGTACATTCACATGGGTGGGTTTACAGTGAGTTTCCTGCTTCAAGTTTGAGTTGCTGCAAATTTTCTGTCGCAGCGCAAACTCCTAGCATGAAACTCACCCTTAACCACTCACCTGTGTGAATGTACCTAAAAACACTAAACTACACTAACACATAATAAAGGGTAAAACACTACATATACACCCCCTTACACTGTCCCAATAAAAATGGAAAAACGTATCTTACGGCAGTGTTTCCAAAACGGAGCCTCCTGTAATTGCAAAACAACGACTACCAGGATTTCCGGACAGCAACTGACTGTCCAGACATGCTGGGAGTTTAGCAACAGCTGGAGGCACCCTGTTTGGGAATCACTGGCGTAGAATACCCCTATGTCCACCCCTATGCAATCCCAAATTTAGGCCTCAAATGCGCATGGCACTCTAACTTCAGAGCTTTTTCTATTTTTACCCCTTATGAAAAGTAAAAGTTGGGGTCTACATCAGCCTGTTAGTGTAAAAAAAATTAAAAATGTTTATACAAACATGCTGGTGTGGCCCCATACGTTTTGTATTTTCACATGAGGTAAAAGAAGAAAAAAATTTGTAACGCAATTTATCCTGAGTACGGAAATACCCCATATGTGGGCGTAAAATGCTCTGCAGGCCTACATAACAAGGCTCAGGAGTGAGAGCGCACTATGTACATTTGAGGCCTAAATTGGTGATTTGCACAGGGGTGGCTGATTTTACAGCGGTTCTGACATAAACACAAAAAAATAAATACCCCTGTGTGACCCTATTTTGGAAACTACACCCCTCACGAAACATAACAAGGGGTATAGTGAGCCTTAACACCCCACAGGTGTTAATTTTTGTTAAAGTTGGATGGGGAAATTTAAAAATAATTTTTTTACTAAAATGCTGGTGTTACCCTAAGTTTTTAATTTTCACAAGGGAAAATAGAAGATATGGGGTTAAACATTTGTGGGGCTTTTTTCCTGAGTAAGAACATACCCCATATGTGGATGTAAAGTGCTCTGCGGGTGAACTACTATGCTCAGAAGAGAGGAAGCGCCATTGGGCTTTTGGAGAGAAAATTTGTCCGGAATGGAAGGCCACATGTGTTTACAAAGCCCCCATAGTGCCAGAACAATGGACCCACCCCCACATGTGACCCCATTTTGGAAACTACACACCTCACGGAATGTAATAAGGGGTACAGTGAGCATTTATGCCCCACAGGTGTCTGACAGATTTTCGGAACAGTGGTCCATGAAAATGAAAAAATTTATTTTTAATTTGCTCAGCCCACTGTTCCAAAGATCTGTCAAATGCCAGTCGGGTGTAAATGCTCGCTGAACCCCTATTAAATTCTGGGAGGCACCACAGGGGGCTTTGTAAACACACAACGCCCCCCGACTTCTATTCCAACCAAATTCTCTCCAAAAGCTCAATGGTGCTCAATCTCCTCTGAGCATTGTAGTGTGCCCGCAGTGCACTTGATGTCCACACATGGGGTATTCCCATACTCAGAAGAAATGGGGTTACAAATTTTTGGGGGGATTTACTTCTCTTACCCCTTTAAAAATGTAAAATGTGGGGAAAAAACAACATTTTTGTTGAAAAAAAAATTATTTACACATCCAGCTTTAACAAAGTTGTCAAACTCCTGTGGGGTGTGAAGGCTCACTGGACCCCTTGTTATGTTCCCTGAGCGGTATAGTTTCCAAAATAGTATGCCATGTGTTTTTTTTTTTTTTTGCTGTTCTGGCACCATAGGGGCTTCCTAAATGTGACATGCTCCCCAAAAACCATTTCAGAAAAACTCACTCTCCAAAATCCCATTGTCGCTCCTTCCCTTCTGAGCCATCTAGTGCACTCACAGAACACTTGACATACACATATGAGGTATTTTCATACTCGAGAGAAATTAAATTACACATTTTAGGAAGATTTCACTCCTTTTACAACTTGTAAAAATTCTAAAACTTGGTCTACAAGAACATGAGTGTAAAAAATGAAGATTTTGAATTTTCTCCTTCACTTTGCTGCTATTCCTGTGAAACACCTAAAGGGTTAACACCCTGACTGTCATTTTGAATACCTTGAGGGGTGCAGTTTTGATAAGGGGGTAATTTATGGGGTATTTCTAATATGAAGGCCCCTCATATCCACTTCAAAACTGAACTGGTCCCTGAAAAATTTTGATTTTTAAAATTTTGAGAAAAATTGGATAATTGCTGCTAAACTTTGAAGCCCTCTGATGTCTTCCAAAAGTAAAAACATGTCAACTTTATGATGTAGACCTATTATATATGTGAATCAATACATAGTTTTTTGGGAGATGTCCATTTTCCTTATAAGCAGAGAGTTTCAAAGTTAAAATATGCAACATTTTCAAATTTTTAATTAAATGTTTGAAACTTTCACCAAGAAATGATGCAAGTATGGACACAATTTTACCAATAACATACAGTAGAATATGTCACGAAAAAACTTTCTTGGAATCAGAATGAAAAGTAAAAGCATCCCAGAGTTATTAATGCTTAAAGTGACAGTGGTCAGATGTGCAAAAGATGCCCGGGTCTTCAAGGTTAAACTGGGCTGGGTCCTTAAGGGGTTAAAGGGGGACTTTGGTAGAAAACATTTATTTTTTCATATCAACTGGCTCCATAAAGTTAAACAGATTTGTAAATTACTTCTATTCTATTATATCTATCAGCTGCTGTTTACTACAGGGGAAGCAGAGTTATTGTTTTCTGTTTGACCACAGTGCTCTCTTCTGACACCTCTGTCCATGTTAGGAACTGTCCAGAGCAGGAACAAATTCCCATAGCAAACCTCTCCTACTCTGGACAGTTCCTGACATGGACAGAGGTGTCAGCAGAGAGCACTGTGGTCATACTGGAAAGAACAACTCAACTTCATCTGAAGCATACAGCAGCTGATAAGTACTGGAAGGATTAAGAGATTTTTAACAGAAGTGATTTACAAATCTGTTTAACGTTCTGGCACCAGCATATGTGTGTGTGTGTGTGTGTGTGTTATATATAAGTTTCATGTTAATATCTTTAGCCGTTTGAAAGTTTTTGTGGAACATACATACATACATACATACATACATACATATATACATACACACACACACACACACACACACGTTGAGTTTTATATATATATATAATATAATCTCAACGTGTATGTATGTATGTATCACTGATCGGTATAACCGTCTTGAAATGTGGAGGTCTCCCAAGTTTGATATATGAACTGACAAACAGGGAACCTTTTAAAATATACCTTTTATTATTTTTCTTAAAATTCAAATTAACACTTGTCGGGTGTAAATTTAATATGTATAGATCGCACCTTAACTACCTCTATCTAGCCTTTAACATAAGGTACTTGAAGAGACATGTATCTTGCTCCTGTCTGCTATAGTACTTTGTCTGGCAGAGTTCAGACTGTGCATGTGTTATGCGTTATTCTTATTTGCAAAGTGGCAATGTGCAAAGTGTCTGTGAGTTAGCATGTTCCTCCATGTAGTTGGGGCAATCAGATATGTACATAGTTGTAAAGGTGACTAGTGCATATTGGTGACCATATTAATACACGATGTCCACAATCACATATTGCACTGGTGATATTGCACAGTCCACAGTCTTATTATTGCACTAAGTACTATTGCACATGCCACTTAGCTTATTTCTTCTAGGTAGTAAGGTGCGTCTTTTATCGTCCTTGGAGCTTCCAGGTATGCATTAGGTGCCGATCCTACGCATTTCCTCTATGCGATTCTTCAGGGACCTTGTTGCGGAATTCCAACTCTTGGCTTGCATCCTTTTATCTAAGCGGCTCCTTTCATCTGTGCGGCTCTGATGCCGACCGTACTCCATTTGATTTTCCCGCCGTGCTTTATATCTAGTAACTCCTCCTTCACTCCGCCTATTACTCTGGTCCGCCAATCTCCAGCCTGCGCATAGAAACTACGCTCTCTAATGCCGTGGCTGGACTCTCACAGGTATGGCTATGAGGGGAGTGTCTTTAATGCTCAGGTGTGCTGTTCAGCCCTCGTTCTGAGCTCTGGATAATCAGTGGACAGGTCGCTTTTCTTGCGTTCCAGCTGTATTTTAACTCTTTCACTGCTAGACAGCGTGTTCTCTGTATCTCTATTACATATATTTACATGATAGTTGCATATTTTTCATTTGTTCATAAACTGTACATTGTTGCATTTGATAACTTGTTAGAAAGTATTATTATTTAAAATGTATATGTTTTATCTCATTATTGTGTTATTTTATGAAACACGCGTAGGATACAAAGTCATTTAGGCCCTCTGGTTTCACCGCTTCCAAGGTGAAAGTCCAGAAGGCTTCTCTTTGAAGAAGCATATTATCCCAGTCACCTCCTCTGCTTGGTAAGGATATAACTTCGATGACTTGTTCCTGGAGACCTCGCACATCACTTTGTTGATGGGAAGCAAAATGGTTCGCTACTGGGGTGTCTCGCATGTGCACCATATCCCCTACGTGTTCTTGTAGTCTTCGTCGGAAGTTTCTGAAAGTTTTTCCCACATAATTTTGTGGGCATGTGCAAGTTAGGAGATAGATCACCCCCTTTGTCTCACAGTTGGCAAAATGTTTAATCTGATATTCTTTCTTTGTTACCGCACTACTGAATTTGCTTCCTTTTTTAATATATTGGCACATTGTGCATTTGCCGCACTGAAATGTTCCATTTGGTTTAGTTGTAAGCCATCCATCTCTTGGGGTTCTTTCAAAATTGCTTTGGACCAGTTTGTCCCTTAAATTGCACCCTCTTTTATATGTGATCTGGGGTTCACTTGGGATCAATTCTTTTAGGGTCTCATCAAACCTTAATATGCCCCAGTATTTGCTGAGGATTTCCTTTACCTCTCTAGCTTTGTCATCATATACCCCTATTATTCTTGATGTTTCTTTTCCTTCTTTATTATCTTTTATCTTAGGGGTCAGAAGTGAGGACCTATTTGCTTTCAGTGCTCTGTGATAAGCTCTTTTTAATATTTTGTTAGGATATCCCCTGTTCTTTAATCTAGTGCGAAGTTCATCAGCTTTACTTCTAAATTAATCTAAAGTGGAGCAATTTCTCCTAATTCGGAGGTACATACATACATACATACATGTATGTATGTATGTATGTATGTATATATGTGTGTATGTATGTATGTTCCACAAAAACTTCCAAACGGCTAAAGATATTAACATGAAATTTGGCACACATGTTAATTATATGTCAACAACAAACATAGGATAGGTGATTTAACCCTTACTCACCCCCATTTGCTAGGGGCGGGGTTTATGTTTAAAGTCCCACACAACTCTATGGGAAATATATGTTACTGCATAACTTCCAAACGACGGGAGATATTTCGATAATACTTGGTCACATGTTACTTATATGCCCACTTAAAATATAGGATAGTTAATTTAACCCTTAACTACCTCCATTTGTGAGTGTCGGGTTTTTTGTTTAAAGTCCCATGCAAATCAATGGGAAAGGTATGTTCTCACATAACTTCCGTACGGCTGGAGCTATTTCAATACCTGGTACACATATTACGGGTCGGGATGGGAGGTCGGGATGGGAGGTCGGGATGGGAGGTCGGGATGGGAGGTCGGGATGGGATAGGAGGTCGGGATAGGAGGTCGAGGTATGAGGATGGGATAGGAGGTCGAGGTATGAGGATGGGACAGGAGGTCGAGGTATGAGGATGGGACAGGAGGTCGGGACAGGAGGTCGGGACAGAAGGTCGGGACAGGAGGTTGGGATATGACAAGAATATATGAGGACTGGATATGAAGTCAAAGCTTCCTCCTTTGTTTATTTTCCTGCCCAACAGGGATTAGGAAGGAAAAACTGGGCAACGCCGGGTACTCAGCTAGTAGATTATATAATATATGGTGGGGAAAAAAAGTATTTAGTGAGCCACCAATTGTGCAAGTTCTCCCTCTTAAAAAGATGAGGGATGCCTGTAATTTTCATCATAGGTATACCTCAACTATGAGAGACAGAATGGGGGGGGGGGAGGGGTAGAATACAGGAAATCACATTGTAGGATTTCTAATAAATTAATTGGTAAAGTATTTGATCACCTACAAACAAGCAAGATTTCTGGCTCTCACAGACCTGTTACTACTTCTTTAAGAGTCTCATTTGTCCTCCATTGGTTACCTGTATTAATGGCACCTGTTTTAACTTATCAGCATAAAAGACATCTGTCCACAACCTCAAACAGTCACACTCCAAATTCCACTATGGCCAAAACCAAAGAGCTGTAAAAGGACACCAGAAACAAAATTGTAGCCCTGCACCAGGCTGGGAAGACTGAATCTGCAATAGGCAAGCAGTTTGCTGTGAAGAAATCAACTGTGGGAGCAATTATTAGAAAATAGAAGACATACAAGACCGCTGATAATCTCCCTCGATCTGGGGCTCCACGCAAGATCTCACCCCTTGGTGAGCAAAAATCCCAGAACCACACGGGGGGACCTAGTGAATGACCTGCAGAGAGCTGAGATCAAAGTAGCAAAGGCTACCATCAGTAACACACTACATCACCAGGGACTCAAATCATGCAGTGCCAGACGTGTCCCCCTGCTTAAGCCAATACATGTCCAGGCTAGAGATGAGCAAAGTTACAGTGATTCGAGTCGTCATGAACTTCTCGGCTCGGCAGTTGCTGACTGTATCCACCTTTTCCAGCCCACATGAGCACTTGAAAGCTGAACTAATTCATGCAGGCTAAAGTCAGCAACTGCCGAGCCGAGAAGTTTGTGACAAATCAAATCACTGTAGCTTCGCTCATCTCTAGTCCAGGTCCATCTGAAGTTTGCTAAAGCGCGTTTGGATGATCCAGAAGAGGATTGGGAGTAGAGATGAGCGAACTTACAGTGATTCGGTTTGTCACAAACTTCTCAGCTCGGAGGTTGCTGACTTTAGCCTGCATAAATTAGTTCAGCTTTCAGGTGCTCTGGTGGGCTGGAAAAGGTATATACAGTCCTAGGAGACTCTCTCCTAGGACTGTACCCAGCTTTTCCAGCCCACTGGATTTCCTGAAAGCTGAACTAATTTATGCAGGCTAAAGTCAGCAACTGCCGCGCCGAGAAGTTGACAAATCGAAAAGTTCACTCATCTCTAATTGGGAGAATGTCATATGGTCAGATGAAACCAAAGTAGAACTTTTTGGTAAAAACTCAACTCTTTGTGTTTGGAGGAGAAAGAATGCTGAGTTGCATCCAAAGAATAGTGTTGAGCGGCATAGGCCATATTCGAATTTGCAATATTTCGCGAATATATGGACGAATATTCATCATATATTCGCTAAATTAGCATATTCGTAATATTCGCATTTTATTTTCGCATATGCAAAAATTTGCGTATGCAAAAATTTGCATATGCAAAAATTTGCATATGCAGAAATTTGCATATGCGAAAATTCGCACGCCAGTCTCACACAGTAGTATTAGAACCTTCTTTACACCACAAAAGCTGGAAGCAGAGGGATGATCACTGTGATGTGTACTGTGAAAAAAAAAAATATTCGTAATTGCGAATATATAGTGCTATATTCGCGAATATGCGATATTCGTGAATAAAATTTGCATTGCGAATATTCGCGAGCAACACTAACAAAGAACACCATACCTACTGTGAAACATAGGGGTGGAAACATCATGCTTTGGAGCTGTTTTATAGCAAAGGGACCAAGATGACTGATCTGTGTAAAGCAAAGAATGAATGGGGCCATGTATCGTGAGATTTTGAGTGAAAACCTCCTTACATCAGCAGGGGCATTGAAGATGAAACGTGGCTGGGTCTTTCAGCATGACAATGATCCCAAACACACTGCCTGGGCAACAAAGGAGTGGCTTTGTGAGAAGCATTTCAAGGTCCTGGAGTGGCCTAGCCAGTCTCCAGATCTCAACTCCATAGAAAACCTTGGAGGGAGTTGAAAGTCCTTGTTGCCCAGCGACAGCCCAAAAACATCACTGCTCTAGAGGAGATCTGCATGGAGGAATGGGCCAAAATATTAGCAACAGTGTGTTGACAATCTTGTGAAGACATTTTACCTCTGTCATTGCCAACAAAGGGTATGTAACAAAGTATTGAGATGAACTTTTGTTCTTGGCCAAATACTATTTTCCACCATAATTTGCAAATAAATTCTTAAAAAATCAGTGTGATTTTATGGAATACAGGCCTCTCTCCTCTTTTTAAGTGCACAATTGATGGCTGACTAAATACCCCCTCCCCCCCCCCCCCCCATTTGATCCAACCAGTACTCATCAGCCGCTGTATGCTCCAGGGGAAGCTGTGTTGTTCTTTCCAGCCTGACCAATTGCTCTCTGCTGCCACCTCTGTCCGTGTTGAGAACTGTCCAGAGTAGGAGAGGTTTGGTATGGGGATTTGCTTGTACTCTGGACAGTTCCTGGCACGGACAGAGGGGGCAATAGAGAGCACGGTGTTCAGACTGGAAAGAACTATACAACTTCCTTTGGAGCATACAGCAGCTGATAAATACTGGAAGGATTAATATTTTTTAATAGAAGTAATTTACAAATCTGTTTTAACTTTATGGCACCATTTGATCTAAAAACATTTGTTTTCCACTTTTAACTTTTTAGTTGACACAGTCATTTTGTCTATAAACCAATTTTACCATTGTTTTAGGTTTCCTCTATGTCCTGCTCCTCCATGCATGGTCATAAACATGCCTAATCCAATGGCTTCAGAACTTGCCTATTTGCATAGCTTTGCCCCAAAGGGACTTTCTTAATAAAATAAAATCTAGCCAATTCATAATGTATTAAGAGGTAGAACCATTGTACGGAGATTGCTTTACTGAAAAATGCAGAGGATGTCTATCCTGAAATAAAGTATTAATAAGATGAAATACATAGACAGGCGTTTGAAGGTTACCTGGTAATAAAAAATAAATTGAATCTAAAAGGACCATTTTTTTTCGGCTCTCTTTCAGCAGTTACACATAGGACTTGCTAGTAATATTCAGCTTCTACTGATCAGCAAGGACTATGGTGCTCTGCATCACAACCCTATAAGTCACCGACACCGACTCGAATGTTGCTGAAGAGTTAAACTTTTGTCAGCTTTTCCTTTTTTGGGTCAAGTCCTCATTTTTCAGCCCACACAATATTGTGATTGCTCGGCTGTGGTCTGCAGGAGGCGAGCTATCTTTTCTTGATTTCCATGCTGATGACCCACTTTCCTCTCGCTGTCCTTAATGTTCAGTTTTTAGGTTTGTTCCTTTGCTCTCCAGCCCGTTTTGGATGATGACCTATCATTGAGATGTCATTTTGTAATTAAATGTATTTTTGTCAAGTATGTTTTCTCTTGACAGGACGCGCCATTACCGCTCCGCAGGTAGGAGCGTGAATATTTTAGTAAATGTGTCCGGTCCTGTGACCCGTCACTTACTCTCTTCTCCGTACCGGTAAGATAATCACTGTGGTTTCGAAGCAGGACGTATAATTATTCCAGATAATGGACAGTAATTATGGAAATTAGCTTAAATGTTCTGTTTTGAAAGGAAGTAAAATATAAGCTTTTGAACTGTGCGTGGGGGCTATGTATATAAGTAAGCAAGCAAATTAGATTTCAAAGCTACCTCCACTAGAGAGACAGCACTTTTCCTTCTAAGTCAATGGCCAATGCTGAACTTTTACATTTAAAAGTGCTCAGCCTGCCAGTTTAACCTAAATAAACCTGAACTCGCTGCCGATCCCCTGCTGTTCCATACTTATAGTGCCAGTCCCCACTATCACCGTTTCCTTGTCTACATTCCAGCTTGTAGCAAACATCTGCTTAGCCAATTTTTGGCCACTACGGTGATGCACCTCTGCCTGTGACTGGCTCAGTGGGCACTTTCCATGTGTTAGGACGAAGAACAGGAAGTGATACCAGCAGAGCCCAGAAAGGCATTGATGTGGAGATCAACAGCAAGTGAGTAGTGATTTTGTTTTTCTTGTTACACTGGCCCCCTGGACACTTTTAAATGTGAAACTTATCCTCTAGAATATCCCCCTAAAGAGTCTTGAAACATGACAAGAAATTATCAGCCAAACGAAGATTCTGGAGGTGATCTTGGTTTCACTAATAATTCCTAGTCATGTTTAATCATGAGCCCGAGAATGACCAATAGGTGGCACTAAAAAGAAAGCTCTCTTCCCAATAGAGGAAAAAGAATTTGCATACTTTTTTCCCAGGTAGCATTCCCTGGCATATTAAAAGAATATTGCAGCGTAAGACAATTTATCCCCTATCCGCCGCGGGTCTGCCATGCATGGATCTGTGTCCACTCCCAACCTGTATCTCTCACTCTCTCATAGAGATGCATGGAGGGGGCCTGGGGGCGTCAGGCAAGAGATTGCGGGGTGTACCAGTGGTCGGTCACTTATCTACCTATTCTTTGGAAAGGGGATAAGTTGTCTTACCATGCAGTACCACTTTAATTCCCTAATGGCAAGAAAATAAATAAAACTTTGTTTCAGGTGCTATAGGCCACTGAAAGGAAGCTCCAAAGGAAATTTTTCATAGAATGCTGAAGGATTTATTGATAAGCCTGCAGTGCATGATTGTAAGAATATTCTTTGTTCCTAGTATGGCTTATTTTGCCATTTGGATTTTGCTACAGTATTGTACTGCCTCTCCTCTCTCCCAATACCCTAGTACTCAGGGGTCATATGCATGATTATCTTTGATTTCAGGTGAGCATCTAATTCCTAGAGGTCGCCAGCTAAACCGCAAAGTGGGGCAGGAAGACTCTTGGGGTAATACAAGAGGTGACAAACCTTCAATCTGCTTTTTGTTTCATATGCATGTTATTTACTCCATATGCCAGCTTTGTAGTCTTCCTAATTAGTTATTATATGTGGAAAAAAAGTGATGGTTGTAGTAGTTACAACAGTTGTTTTTTCATATAGCTGTGATCGGCAAAAACAAAGTGAATAAAAATATGCCTGGGATAAACGTAGATCTATCCTAGGATAAAAAGAAAAATGATATAAATGCATAAATTGATCTTTTTCTGTAATCTTCTCTTGGAAAGCCTATAGATATAATTTCTCGAGAGGACATGACTAAAGATGAGCGAGCCGAATCTGGCAAACCCTGATTCAACCAAAACTTTTAGAATTTTCCAGCTCTGTGAACACTCAAGCTTTTACTGGTTCGGCTAGCGCTAGCCGGCAAATAGCATGAAAAAACAGAAAGCATTTTGGCGGACAGGGGATGGGCGGGGAGCGGACAGGGTGTGGTGAGATTAAATCAGTGAAATCAGCATATCACATGATAACCCAGTCTATTATGTGATTTGATGCTTACTGTGTCAATCAGCACAAAGGCCAAGAGGACACAGCACGGGGGCAGGGCATTTTTATACAGATGAGAGGGCAGTGACGTCACTCACTGCATACAGAGCCGAAGGAACAGCCAGAGCGAGACAAAGAGAGTAAAAGAGACAGAGAGAGACATAAATAGGGGCAGTTAGTGATTAGAAAGATAGAGACACAGATTAGAAAGACAGAGCAAGATAGATACAGATTAGAAAGACAGACCTTGTGTGTATGTGTGTGTTTACAGGAGGGCTCCTATACAGCAGATAAGGGGACTAGTGTTGAGAGCGAATATTCGAAAAGCTAATTTTTTCAGCGAATATCAGCATTTCGCGAATATTTAGAATATAGCGCTATATATTTGTAAAGACGAATATTCATTTTTTTTTCTTCACAGTACACATCACAACAAGGATGAGTACTGTGTAAAAAAAAAGTGATAGTGTTAGATAGGGTAGGTTAGTGTCACGATGCCGGCTGGCAGGAGGTGGATCCTCTGTGCCAGAGAGGGATGGCGAGGACCGTGCTAGTGGACCGGTTCTAAGACACTACTGGTTTTCACCAGAGCCCGCCGCAAAGCGGGATGGTCTTGCTGCGGCGGTAGTGACCAGGTCGTATCCACTAGCAACGGCACCTCTCTGGCTGCTGAAGATAGGCGAGGTACAAGGGAGTAGGCAGAAGCAAAGTCGGACGTAGCAGAAGGTCGGGGGCAGGCGGCAAGGTTCGTAGTCAGGGGAGATAGCAAAGTTCTGGTACACAGGGTATAAACACACAAAAACGCTTTCACTAGGCTCTAGGGCAACAAGATCCGGCAAGGGAGTGCAAGGGAGGAGACTAGATATAAGGAGGGAACAGGTGGGAACCAATTAAGCCAATTGGGCCAGGCACCAATCATTGGTGCACTGGCCCTTTAAGTCTCAGGGAGCTGGCGCGCGCGCGCCCTAGAGAGCGGAGCCGCGCGCGCCAGCACATGACCGCAGGAGACGGGAACGGGTAAGTGACCTGGGATGCGATTCGCGAGCGGGCGCGTCCCACTGTGCGAATCGCATCCCCAACGGCCATGAGAGAGCAGCGCTCCCGGTCAGCGGGACTGACCGGGGAGCTGCAGGGAAAGAGACGCCGTGAGCGCTCCGGGGAGGAGCGGGGACCCGGAGCGCTAGGCGTAACAGTACCCCCCCCCTTAGGTCTCCCCTTCTCCTTATCGGGTAACTGCCTCCCCTGGGATGAGGACACCGGGAAAGGATGGAGGGATTCCTCAACGGCAGGCAGAACCGCAGGAGTAGGAATGGGGAGAGAGGGCAGAGGGCGGGACCTGGCACGGGGCAGTGTGACACCAGGAGGAGGGCCATGAGGGGACACAGAAGCTTGCCTGATGGAACTGGGAGGGGGGGAGGGGCATTTCCTGTGGCAGGCAGAGTCCTTAATGACCTTAGGGGGACCAGATACAGGAGGAACCACAGAGTTACGGCAAGGGTTACTGGGAACCGGTTTTAGACAGTTCTTGGAACAAGAGGACCCCCAACTCTTGATCTCCCCAGTGGACCAATCCAGGGTTGGGGAATGAAGTTGAAGCCAGGGAAGTCCAAGGAGAATTTCCGAGGTGCAATTGGGGAGGACCAAAAGTTCAATCCTCTCGTGGTGAGATCCGATGCTCATAAGAAGGGGCTCCGTGCGGAAACGTATGGTACAGTCCAACCTGGCTCCGTTGACCGCGGAGATGCGGAGTGGCTTGACAAGACGGGTCACCGGAATATGGAATTTATTCACAAAGGACTCCCGAATAAAATTTCCAGAAGCTCCAGAGTCCAGACAGGCCACGGCTGAGAGGGGAGAGCTGGCTGAAGTGGAAATCCGAACAGGTACCGTGAGACGTGGAGAAGCCGACTTGGCATCAAGAGACGCCACACCCACGAGAGCTGAGTGTGAGCGTGCGTTTCCCAGACGTGGAGGACGGATTGGGCAATCCACCAGAAAATGTTCAGTACTGGCACAGTACAAACAAAGATTCTCTTCCTTACGGCGATTCCTCTCTTCCAGGGTCAGGCGAGACCGATCCACTTGCATGGCCTCCTCGGCGGGAGGCCTAGGCGCAGATTGCAGTGGAGACTGTGGGAGAGGTGGCCAGAGATCTAAGTCTTTTTCCTGGCGGAGCTCTTGATGCCTCTCAGAAAAACGCATGTCAATGCGAGTGGCTAGATGAATGAGTTCATGCAGGCTAGCAGGAGTCTCTCGTGCGGCCAGAACATCTTTAATGTTGCTGGATAGGCCTTTTTTAAAGGTCGCGCAGAGAGCCTCATTATTCCAGGAAAGTTCAGAAGCAAGAGTACGGAATTGTATGGCGTACTCGCCAACGGAGGAATTACCCTGGACCAGGTTCAGCAGGGCAGTCTCAGCAGAAGAGGCTCGGGCAGGTTCCTCAAAGACACTTCGAATTTCCGAGAAGAAGGAGTGTACAGAGGCAGTGACGGGGTCATCACGGTCCCAGAGCGGTGTGGCCCATGACAGGGCTTTTCCAGACAGAAGGCTGACTACGAAAGCCACCTTAGACCTTTCAGTAGGAAACTGATCCGACATCATCTCCAGATGCAGGGAACATTGGGAAAGAAAGCCACGGCAAAACTTAGAGTCCCCATTAAATTTGTCCGGCAAAGACAGGCGGAGGCTAGGAGTGGCCACTCGCTGCGGAAGAGGTGCAGGAGCTGGCGGAGGAGATGGTTGCTGCTGCTGTAGCTGAGACTGAATCTGCTGTAGCTGCGACTGGAGTTGCTGAGTCATGGTGGTCAAGTACGACAGCTGGTGATCTTGTTGGGCAATCTGTCGGGCTTGCTGGGCGACCAGTGTGGGGAGGTCGGCGACAACAGGCAGAGGAACTTCAGCGGGATCCATGGCCGGATCTACTGTCACGATGCCGGCTGGCAGGAGGTGGATCCTCTGTGCCAGAGAGGGATGGCGAGGACCGTGCTAGTGGACCGGTTCTAAGACACTACTGGTTTTCACCAGAGCCCGCCGCAAAGCGGGATGGTCTTGCTGCGGCGGTAGTGACCAGGTCGTATCCACTAGCAACGGCACCTCTCTGGCTGCTGAAGATAGGCGAGGTACAAGGGAGTAGGCAGAAGCAAAGTCGGACGTAGCAGAAGGTCGGGGGCAGGCGGCAAGGTTCGTAGTCAGGGGAGATAGCAAAGTTCTGGTACACAGGGTATAAACACACAAAAACGCTTTCACTAGGCTCTAGGGCAACAAGATCCGGCAAGGGAGTGCAAGGGAGGAGACTAGATATAAGGAGGGAACAGGTGGGAACCAATTAAGCCAATTGGGCCAGGCACCAATCATTGGTGCACTGGCCCTTTAAGTCTCAGGGAGCTGGCGCGCGCGCGCCCTAGAGAGCGGAGCCGCGCGCGCCAGCACATGACCGCAGGAGACGGGAACGGGTAAGTGACCTGGGATGCGATTCGCGAGCGGGCGCGTCCCACTGTGCGAATCGCATCCCCAACGGCCATGAGAGAGCAGCGCTCCCGGTCAGCGGGACTGACCGGGGAGCTGCAGGGAAAGAGACGCCGTGAGCGCTCCGGGGAGGAGCGGGGACCCGGAGCGCTAGGCGTAACAGTTAGTTTAGCAAATAGTTTCTAGTGTAGGGTATAGTGTAAGTTAGTTGAAAGATATAATCCCACATTCGCACTATACGAATTTCATTACGATTTTTGCATGGAAAAAAAGTGAACAAACATAGCGAATATACAAATTTCATGATCATAGGACAAATATTTGTCCATATATTCGCAAAATATCGCAAATTCGAATATGGCCCTTGCTGCTCATCACTAAAGGGGACATGCTTCTCACAGCCTCTGAAGGGCTCATCTTTTGCGACCACAAATCAAATGCCTTTTTCAAGGCTCATACCTGCAAATACCTGAAATGAATAGTGTTCCTCAACCAGCTACAGTAGCCAGTGCTGTGATCTGTATCTAGCCTGTAGTTCTGTTGCATTTCATATTGTTTCGCAAACACAGTCAGTGTTCATCTCTGCCAGTCAAAAAGTGTGTTGATCTTATATGTATGTAGCCTGTAGTGTTTATACAGGTCTGTTGCATTTCATGGAATAGCAGGAATAGCAGCAATGTGAAGGAGAAAATTCAAAATCAAAATTTTTTACACTCACATGTTCTTGTAGACCCAGTTTTTGATTTTTTTGCAAGGGGCAAAAGGAGAGAAATCACCCTAAAATTTGTAACCCAATTCTCTCGAATAAGGAAATACCTAATATGTGGATGTTAAGTGCTCTGTGAGTGCACTAGAGGGCTCAGAACGGAAAGAGCGACAATGGGATTTTGAAGAGGTGAGTTTTTCTGAAATGTTTTTTGGGGGACATGTCACATTTAGGAAGCCCCTATAGTGCCATAAAATCAAAAGAAAAAAATGGCATACTATTTTGGAAACTACACCCCTCAAGGAACGTAACAAGCAGTACAGTGAGCCTTAACACCCCACAGGTGTTTGATGAGTTTTCGTTAAAATTGGATGTGTAAATGAAATTATTTATTCACCAAGATGCATTTTTTCCCCAAATTTTTAATTTTTACAAGGGGTAATAGGAGAAAATGCCCCCCAAAGTTTGTAACCCCATTTCTTCTGAGTATGGAAATACCCCATGTTTGGACGTAAAGTGCACTGCTGGCGCACTACAATGCTCAGATGAGAAGGAATCACATTTGGCTTTTTGAAAGCAATTTTTGCTCAATTGATTTTGGGGGGCATGTCGCATTTAGGAAGCCCCTATGGTGCCAGAATAGCAAAAAAGCCCCACATGGCACACTATTTGGGAAACAACACCCCTCATGGAAGGTAACAAGGGGTACAGTGAGCCTTTACACACCACAGGTGTTTGACAAATTTCAGCTAAAGTTGGACTTGAAAATAAAAAATTAGATTTTTTTCATTAAAATGCTGGTGTTACCCCCAACATTTTTATTTTCACAAGGGGTAATAGGAGAAAAGCCTCCCAAAATTTTTAACCCTGTTTCATAGAAGTATGGAAATACCCCATATGAGGATGTGTGGTGTCCTAGTACCGCATTTCATACGGTACTTATCTATTTATGGGTCCCCATAGCCAGAGTCCCTAGGACGTAGGGATCTCTGTAATCTAGTCTACCCCTAGTCGCCTCTATCTTAACGTATAATTAGTAATTTATGCATAGATAATATAAATAGTATAGTATAAATGTAACTAAATGGTTAATTACTTGTTTCTATGGCGTCGCAGGGCCTTCGGGTCATGTGATACGTTCCAAGCCTCACTCTTGATACGTTCCAGGCCTCACTTTGGTATTTCTAGCCTCGCTTTGGTTTTATTATGTGTATAAGAAGTCAGACAATCGCCCAGAAGCCTGTGTGACGGTGAGTGACAGCTGACCATGGACCTATCAAATTTGGCTCTGCCCCCTGTCCATATAAGGGACGCGGCAGCCATTTTAGCTCTCTTGCTCCTGTGCTCTTGATGAGAGAAGACCTGTACAGCAGTAATTGCAGTGAGTTAGGCCTGAGCCTTGCGGCAACGGCTGAACAATTATAGTTATAGAGTGTATCAATCCCCAAACACTCTGCGGGACTTCCGGACCTAATCTACCCCTAAATCCCGACGGATCCACGCACCAATTACCTTGATTGTATTAACCTGCAAAAGACGCAAGGTCCACAGCAACTGTCAGTCATTGAAGTCTATACAAGTGTATTACAGAGACTGTTACTGTATTCTGAATGTACTGCAAGTTCAAGAGTAAAATTTACTTCAGTTCAAGTTTAACTCTAGTGTGGACCTTCAGTCATTATCTGCATATGCCTGTCGTTTCTGGGAAGGGCGGCGATAGGCCGAAGCTATACCTCAATAATACCAGCCCTCACCCTGGTGTCACGAGTGACAGGGTTAATATTAACCCCTCATATACCGTTACCATACCACCACTACCATACACCCCCCAAGGGCTACCACAGATGTAAAGTGCTCTGCGGGCAAACTACAGTGTACAGAAGAGAAGGAGCGTCAGTGGGCTTTTGGAGAGAGAATTTGTTTGGAATGGAAGTCGAGGGGCCATGTGCATTTACAAAGTCCCCCCATGGTGCCAGAACAGCGGATCCCCCCACATGCTACCCCATTTTGAAAGCTACACCCCTCATGGAATGTAATAAGGGGTACAGTGAGAATTTACACCCCACTGGTGTTTGACAGATCTTTGGAACAGTGGGCTGTGCAAATGAAAAATTTTATTTTTCATTTTCATGGACCACTGTTCAGAAAATTTGTCAGACACCTGTGGGGCGTAAATGCTCACTGCACCCCTTATTACATTCCGTGAGGGGTATAGTTTCCAAAATGGGGTCACGTGTGTGTGTGTGTGTGTGTGTGTGGGGGGGGGGGGGGGGGGGAGTCCACTGTTCTGGTACCATGGGGGCTTTGTAAACGCACATGGCCTGCAATTCCAGGCACATTCTCTCTCCAAAAGCCCAATGGCATTCTTTCTCTTCTGACCCCTGTAGTGTGCCAGCAGAGCACTGTATATCCACATATGGGGTACAAATTATTTCATTTTCACGTCCAAATTTAATGAAAATTCTTCAAACACCTGTGGGGTATTAGGTCTCACTATACATTTTTTTTATGTTCCGTGAGGGGTATAGTTTCCAAAATAGGATCACATGCGGGTGTTTTTATTTATTTTAATTTTTTTTTTTTTTGCCTCAATGTCAGAACCACTGTAATGTACATGGTGCTCTCACTCCTGAGCCCTGCTGTGCACCCGCAGAGCATTGTATGTCCACATGAGGGGTATTTCTGTACTCTTTTGTTGTGTTACAAATTTTGTGGGTCTTTTTTCCTTTTATTTCTTGTGAAAATGAAAAGTATGGGGCAACACTAGCATGTTGGTGTAAAAAATTTAATTTTTTTTCAATAAAATGCTGGAGTAGACCCCAAATTTACCTTTTCATAAGGGGTAAAAGGAGAAAAAGCCCTCCAAAATTTGTTAGGCCATTTCTCTCGAGTACAGAAATACCCCTTATGTGGCTCTAAACTGTTGCCTTGAAATACGACAGGGCTCCAAAGTGAGAGAGCGCCATGCACATTTGAGGCCTAAATTAGGGAATTGCATGGGACGGACCCGGATACAAGAATTACACTTGCCTCTGATACCAAAATTACCCTATGGCAGTGTTTCCCAAACAGGGTGCCTCCAGCTGTTGTTAAACTCCCAGCATGCCTTGACAGTCAATGGCTGTCCGGCAACACTGGGAGTTGTTTTGCAACAGCTGAAGGCTCCATTTTAGAAACCGTACCGTACCAGACGTTTCTCATTTTTATTGAGGGGAGGGGATTAAATGTGTATGGGAATGTGTATATGTAGTGTTTTACTTTTTATTTTGTGTAGTGTAGCGTAGTGTTTTTGGGTACATTCACCCAGGCGGAGGTTTACAGCAAGTTCTCCGCTGGGAGTTTGAGCTGAGGTGGAAAAATTTGCTGCATTTCAAACTTACAGCGAGGAACTTGCTGTAAACCCCGGCACGTGTGTGTACCCTGTACATTCACTGGGGTGGCAAACCTCCAGCTGTTGCAAAACTACAACTCCCAGCAGGCTCTTTGGTTGTCAATGTATCCTGGGGGTTGTAGTTATGCAACAACTTGAGGAGAACAGTTTGTTGCAAAACTACAACTCCAAGCATGCTCAGACTGCCCCAGCATGCTGGGAGTTGTAGTTCGGCAACATCTGAAGGTTCCGATGTTGCCAAACTACAACTCCCAGCATGCCTGGGCATGCTTGGAGTTGTAGTTTTGCAACATCTGGAGCCCTACAGTTTGGGCACCACTGTATAGTGGTCTCCAAACTATGCTCTTCCTGATGTTTCAAAACACAACAACTCCCAGCATGCTGAGACTGTCCAGGCATGATGGAAGTTGTAGTTCTGCAACATCTGAAGGGCCAAATGTTACAGAACTACAACTCGCAGCATGCCTGGTCAGTCTGGAAATGCTTGGAGTTGTAGCTTTGCAACATCTGGAGGGCTACAGCTTGGGCACCTCTGTATAGTGGTCTCTAAACTGTGGCCCTCCAGATGTTGCAAAACTACAACTCCCAGCATGCCCAGACATCCTTTGGCTGTAGTTTGGCAACTCCTAGAAAGCAGCACTTACCACTGATCTTAACTGCTACCTCCGCCACCGCCTCATTACTGTCGCCAATCCCACTGCTGCCGGTATCGTCGGTCCCTCGCTGCTCTGGCACCTGCCGCCATCTTCCCACCGCTCTGCCCGCACATCCAGGGACAGGCAGAGCACGGCTTTCAACTTTAACCCCCCCGCCCCCAACTGCCATTGGTCGGTCAGCCCTAACCAACCATTGGCAGGGGATAGGAGGAGGTGGCACCCCTGCCAGATCGCTCCTATCCTGACAGCTCCAATCATTCCTATTTTCTGGGCTATCGGGTCATCAGAGACCCGATCAGCCCGGAATCGCCGCAAATTGCCGATCTGAATTGAGTCTCAGGACCCCCCAGGCATTGTCACGGGATGCATGCTGAATGATTTCAGCAGGCATCCTGGTCCGGTCCCCGCCCGGCGAGCAGCGGGGACCGGAAATACTCAGGGCGTACAGGTACGCCCTGCGTTCTTAAGTCGTTAAACTTGCCTTATGCATACCTTGTAAGATAAACACAGTTCAAAGCAAAGTTGACAAGTAGGTTGGTGAAAAATCATGGGAAAAAAAATAAACTATCCTTAAAAAAAATATTCCTGGTAAAGGAATTGTCCATCCTAGAGGTTCTGTTTCCACATCTTCGTGTTTGCTCACCTACTGCTATGCAGAAGGATAGCACTAGTCACTAGGAGGAGTTGGGTCTTGATAACACATCAGAAGTGCCAACTGAGAGGAGTGGTGGGGATGATGAAGAGGAAGCTGTCAGCAGGCCTTCTGGTCCGAGCAGCTCAGGAGCAAGTGATGGTGACACTGGTGATTGATCTGAAGGCTTGAGAGAAAAAAAACATTCTAGAACTGGGGCACAGTAGGGTGTTGATGTACCTAGCTATTTACAGTATCCTGTCATGTGAAAATTCTTTACTATGTTACCAGATGTAGGAAAGTAGGCCAGGTTCTGTCTCTGTGGAGAGAAAGTGAGGCACAGGATGGGTCCAAATTTAGGAATTAGGCCTCTACGTCAGCACCTCATGTATCACAAAGCCTGAATAGATGTATACCTATTCCACCAGTACCTGCTCTCTGCTGGCTACAGATAACTCTACCTCACCACAGTCTGCTGTACGATGGCTACTACTTGTAACGCCAATCCACTATCACCCTACTTCCAGCCAGGCCTACACGTACACAACCCATCATCCACAATAAAAGGGATAGTTTTTGAGATGCTTGGAAAAATCCATGCTGTCTTTTTCACTTGCTAGACTAAACCTGTTGTTACTCCCAAAAAGTGGAATCATTTTTTGACACGCTGGGATAAAGCCACTGTGTTGTCCCTTGCCTCTGTGTGCTTATTAACACTACTGTATCTACCGACAATCAGGGATACTTAATGGCGCTTTATTTTTGTGTGAATAAGCCATAAAAAAGGGGCAAGCTGTAATAGTTACCATGGGTTATCGCAAGTTGCCATAACTAAGCCTTAAAGGGGTACTCCGCCCCTAGACATCTTATCCCCTATCCAAAGGATAGGGGATAAGATGTCAGATTGCCGGGGTCCTGCTGCTGGGGACCCCGGGGATCGCTGCTGCAGCACCCCGCTATCATTACTGCGCAGATCGAGATCGCTCTGCACGTAATGACAGGCAATACAGGGGCCGGAGCATCGTTACGTCACGGCTCCGCCCCTCGTGACGTCACGGCCCGCCCCCATCAATACAAGTCTATGGGAATAGACTTGCTTTAAGGGGACAGGCCGTGATGTCATGGGGGGGCGGAGCCATGATGTCACGCTGCTCTGGCCCCTGTATCGCCCGTCATTACGCACAGAGCAAACTCGCTCTGTGCAGTAATGATGGCGGGGTGCCACAGTGGCGATCCCCGGGGTCCCCAGCAGCGGGACCTCGGCAATCTGACATCTTATCCCCTATCCTTTGGTTAGGGGATAAGATGCCAGGGGCGGAGTACCCCTTTAAAAACACTTAAAAACTACTTGAATATACTCCTTACAGTGTTAGACAGTGGTTTAGAGCTGTAAGGCAGTGTTATAAACATGTTTTAAGGGCTTTTTTAATTGCCGTTTGAGTCGAACCGAGCTGAAACAAACTTGTGATTTCTGAAAAGTTTGTCGAACCAAACTTTTCAAAAGTTGTCTCAACTCTAGACATGACCTCTTTGGATCTAAAGGTTTTGCAATAATTAATGACTTATTGTTAAAATAATTAATCATCACCCTCCACATTTATGAGCTGGATCTTCTCATAATGTATCCAAAATAAGATACTATGTTTCCCAAAGGGTTTTTACATAAAGCCAAGGCTTGTCCTGTCGATTTGACCCTTGGTCTTGCAAGATGGTGACACCACACTCTAATAGCCACAAACAACATCTGTATGGCAAGGCTAGCCCCACTTCGGTGCACTGAAAGCAGCAATATATTACTTAGTTGCCTGTTCTTTTAATAGCCTTTATGTAATATTACTCAATATTCCCTACAGTGCCCGAACAAATCTTACAGGTAGTTCCAGAAGATTTATTATAAAAGGTGAAGCAACCCCTTCAATGTGCATTGTGAGTGAAACAGATTTCTGAATCTTATACCATAGCATCTATGGCTAACGTCACTATACAAGAGGGCCCTGCTGGTTGTAACCCTGGTAAGTGGGTCAGACATAATGCAGTGCCCACCAGGGAGCAAAGCTGGACATTAAATCGCTTTTATAGTTTTAGTTCAGTGTATGGAGAAAGCAAGAGAGGGCTTCAGAGGAAGTTAAAGATTCCTATTGCAGTGGGCAAGGAGAGTATGAAATAGATTGGCATTTTTTTTCATTACTATGCTTAGTACCTTGTGTATATGTAATAGCTATGAAGAATTGTCTTTTTACTTCACACAAGTTATCAAGATTATTCCAGGATTTAAATATTTGACTGTGCTATAGAGACTGTCAAATGAGTGTAGTTCTTAAGAATTGCGAGACCCTCCATCAAACACAGGTGCAGGGACTATATTATATTATCTGCCCTGATGTAAATTTTTAGCAGCATACAAAATGACCCAATACCTTATATCACTAGTCGGGCATTAAAAGGGAGCCTGTCTGCTTTAATGGCTGGAGAGGGAAGGAGATCATTCTCCACAGGGTTGTAGGGAATTGTAGCTCAGTTGTGCTGCAATGGGTTGGGTGACTTATGTGGGGGAGGGAGAAAAGTGAATTTACTTACAATCAAGCAATCTTGGGACTTGTAGTTGGAGAGAGGGAACTCCAACAGGAAATAGCCATTTCACAAAAAGAAAGCAGCAGCATTATAGTTGACTCACAACACAGCCATTTAGCCCCAGGACAAGCACATGTTATTAGTAAGCATGTCCATTACTGTCTGGGATTACAATTTATATCAATCACAATACCAGGGCACAAAGGCCCGGGCACTAAATCCACTTATGATCCCTTCCCTTAAAACGTAACTGTTATTGGCACAATATGAGATAAAATATAAATATATATGGGTGACAACCAAAAAAGTGTGTTAAAAGGTATATACTGCCCCTATTTACTGGTGTATGATAGTGATACTTGGGATTATCTTCCCACTATACAGATATATCTATGTAGAACACTAAGGAGTCTGCAGTACCCCTAGTGCAAGTAGACATAGGAACAGTATCTTAAAACCAATTACTTTGCTCCACTCTACATGTTTCAGTGCTTTAGCACCCTCATCAGGAGGAACATGAGGCAAACCTTTTTGACTCATGTTCCTCCTGATGGAAACTGAACTATATGGACACTAGATTAAATCAAGATATAACAAAAAAAAATGCATAAAATAGCTGAATAGCGACAAATAATCTCACAAATCCCTTGATATGCTGTTTAACTTTTGCTGCTTAAATAAATTTGTATTGCATAAAAGTAGAGGAAGATAATATAGTGCACAAAGTTATTAGTGTGTACTCTATATTTTAACTGGTGACACTGAGCACAGCAGGTTTTACTTGTATTTTATATAATGCAGAAATGTAGTGTGAACAATTGTCTTCCTAGACTGCTTGGTAGAGTGGTGGTCAGTAATGTGCTGCTGGCAAATCTGCTTGGAATATAGATTCCTGCATAATGAAAAACACAGTTTTGCAATTAAGGCCGAGATTTCACATAACGAACTGTAACTGAACTTTAATTACTTTTTTAGCGTTATTCCTCCCTGGGTAGAAATCTTCTTGTGGTGGATAACAAAGGTCTCACTAAGAAATGCAATCACACATATTCCCCTGAAACTAATTAGAGCAAATTTAATTCTACTGAAGTACAAGATGCTAAGGCTAGAATGAGGATGGGGAAACCTGCTGGACTATGGGTGACAGTATGTAGTCAGATGAGAAAGCAAGTATCACCATAGCAAATTATTTTCAGCATTACAATTACAAAATGACATGTAAATAAGACATGAAGAGAATAGATAATTTTAGTAAAAGAATTTAGGAAAGAAGAACATATTTTACTCACATAATGTTAAATCACCAACAACATTCTGAAAATGTCATTTGTTTCATCTTGGCTCACTTGCATCTATACATCATGAGCCCTCAGCTGAATCATATGATCTCCAATTTGACAACCAGTAAATTGCATACTCTCTTGTGCAAAAATTATGCCAGTTTTCCCTGTGTCATTGACTTCCTGTGAACTACTGGATTATATTATCCCCCATCACATTCCCCCAGGCAGCAATCACATGCTCCTTGTTTCTCTATATGTTACTGTGAGTTGTTGAATATAGACCAGGAGAGCAGTGATATAGTAGGTGAGTCCATACACTGATTAGCTGCAGACTTATACAACTCCCTTAGTCACACTGACTGTCTCTTCTGTGAGAAAATTCTCTAGTGTGTCCAATAGTGATGAGCGGCATTGGCCATATTCGAATTTGTGATATTTCGCGAATATATAGACAAATTCGTCCTGAATTTGCGAGTTTTGCATATTCGTTATATTCGCATATTCGCGTATTCAAGGAAGAAGACAGTGAGGGGTGGGCAACTTTACTATTGGTTGCTAGGGATGTTGTTGATAACCTCTGATAAGTGTATTTGCATCATTCTAATTGGCCCACAAGTGAAAAGGAGTATGCAAATATTCACATATGCGAATATACGCATATGCGAATATGCTCATATGCGGAAAAAGTGAATATTCATAATTTCAAATATATAGCAAATATATTTGCAATATTCGCGAATTTGCTAATTTGCGATATTCGCAATAAAAACTTGAAATGCGAATATTCGCGTCTTACACTAGTGTCCAATGAAATGCATCTTATGACAAGGCGAAAGGCTGAAGTTGCATCAAATTTGATACTCTATATGGAGAGTTAGTGGACAAAAGTTCTATGTCACCGATCTATTACTTGTTGCACTTTGGACACTTTTGTGCATGTAAAGTAATGCCTACCCCTCTACCTTTTTAAAACCAGGAGAACCATGGGAAATGTAGGCTGTTATACAAAGGGGGGGAGGAGTTAAGATAGCAGACAACCCATTCATGTCACATGGCAAAACTAAAATAGGTATGCACATAGCAAACAGAAAATTTTAATTGATAATAACCAATCCTGCGGTATATAAACAAAAAATTGCTGGACTGATTTTTAAATGAAAATCTCTACCTTTTTAACACCACAGCTGTTTCAGATTTTTGTACACTTTTTGTCAATTTGTGGTGCAGAAATTATTTGCCATTCAGGTCCCAATGCATGAACTTAGAACAGATGTAATCCTTTGCTCCATCTAACAGAAACGCTGCAGTCATTGAGGATAGGGGACCAATAATATAAAGCAGCTCTATAGACTGACACACTGCTCGCGGTCTTATATTTACATGAAGCAGTCGGAAAGAGATTTAAGGGGAAATCCAGTCAAAATTATCTGATCATTTTGTGCAGATCACAATGGGAAAGCCTAGGACCACCCCTGATTTCCAGAATAAATGAACTCCAGAGAAAGAAAGATTAAACCTCTTTGGTGCTGAACAGAGATTTTGGCCTGGAAAAAAATCTCTCAAAACATTCTTTCCAACCTTTGATTTGATGGACATTCTAGTGGGGCAAATTTCCATTAATGGTTCACGGGCAAATGTTTTAACAATCCTTAGCTGTCCTTACACGGTGAACATTGGTTGCCCAATAATACAATCTATCTTCTCCTGTGTTTGACAAATCAGAGGTTATTTTTTCCTGCATCTCCCCTCTAAGGCTGCATTCACACCTTGTTTTCAGCCTACGGTTGCCGGATACAGCTGGGGGAAGGGAAAACCGGGTGCACCCGTACCCCAGCCGGACAGGCGCTGAAATCCATTTACTTAAATGAGCCCACCGGAGTCAGACGGTGACCCGTATCCGGTTTCCTGACCGGACGTAAAACCATAGTATACTAAGTAGTATAGGTCACAGCAAGAAGTAAGCGGACTCCCAAATGCAAAAAAGGCTGTGGTCTTTATTTAGGTCATCAGCATTGCAACGTTTCGGCTACAATCTAGCCTTTGTCAAGCATTGTAGCCGAAATGTTGTAGCCGAAACGTTACATTGCTGATGACCTAAATAAAGACCACAGCCTTTTTGCATTTGGGAGTCCGCTTACTTCTTGCTGTGACCTATAATACATGGATGTTAGGATTCTGAGCTGGTTATCCGGATGGTCACGTGCATAGGAGCTGGGACTGGTGCTGTCTTCTAACCTGGATTCATAGTATACTACGGTTTTAGGTCCAGTCAGGAAACTGGATACGGGTCAAAAATGAGCCAACCAGAGTCACCATAGGCTGAAAACGAGGTGTGAATGCATCCTTAGCAATGTTCTGAGCTTTGTAAGTCTACCCATTTACATTGAAACCTCTCTAAATGACCAATTCTTCAAGATTCCTGTTTTGGTACTGCTGGTTCTCCTGGTTCTGACCCTTTAGCTTATTTTTTGTCATCCATTCTGTTTTCTGATTCTATCCTTTAGCCCCCTGTACACAAGTTGGGGGGAGCCATTTAGAACAGATTGTCGAGGTTGGTATGAACAGTCACTGAGGTGAGAGTAAGGCTACATTGTTACCTACCTTTTAGTGGTTTCTAAAGGTATTTAAATAGAGAAGGATGTAAGAAATGAAAATGTAAGAGAGTAGAGTCCCTGAGAAATGCATCATGATTTTGGATATAAGAGATAAAACATGCATACTTTCACCTGGATGAATAATCGTGAGTGCCAGGTAGAATCACAGTATCGTAGACCTGTCCAAATCAAATGGAGGCTTGAACGGCTGAGTAACAGTTTGTGCTTAAAAATTCTTTTAGTCTTGCATTTATATTTATTGTCCTTCCATTCTGCTGGAATGAAGCAATTTGTGTGCAAATAAGGCAAGAATATATATATATATATATATATATTTGTGTGCAGTGTTGAAAATGTGTTGAAGTAGTGGTGGGGGTATAGTCAAAGCTGATATTAGGAACTACCATCTATGGGTCTTTGGAAACCATACAAATAATTTTCCTAAATTCTTCTTAAAGGGATATTCCAGTGTAAAACAATTTTTATTTAATTTTTTTTAGATCAACTGGTGCCAGAAAGTTAAACAGATTTGCAAATTACTTATATTCCAAAATCTTAATCCGTCCAGTACTTATCAGCTTCTGTATACTACAGAGGAAGTTGAGTTGTTCTTTTCTGTCTGATGTGTGTCTGAGGTGTCAGCAGAGAGCACTATGGTCAGACAGAAACAAACAACTCACCTTCCTCTGCAGCATACAGCAGCTGATAAGTACTGGAAGGATTAAGATTTTTTTATAGAAGTAATTTACAAATCTGTTTAACTTTATGAAGCCAGTTGATTTGAAAAAAAAAATAATAATAATAATAATTGTTTTCCACCAAAGTGGTGGGAATAGAAAAACAGAGCTAATTTATTTTAAAAACAGCTCCACATCTGTCCCCAGGTTGTGTGTGGTATTACAACTTGGCTCCACTTACTTCAATAAAACTAAGCTGCAGAACCACACCCAACCAGGAGACAGACGGGGAGAGGTTTTTGAAATAAATTGGCTTTTGTTTAGCTTTTCGTTTTTTTTTCTATTCCTGGATAACCCCTTTTAAAGGGTACCTCTCATCAAAAAAACTTTTGATATATTATAGATTAATAAAAAACTGGATTTCCAATGCCAAGGTTTGTGCAAAACAGATTCTTTAATGCTTAAAATGCCATAGCAGGGGTCATAATGTAACGCGTTTCAGGTGCGTTAGCACCCTTAATCGTACATGGTGCCGAATGTGTTTTACGTTGTTCATTTGTGGAATTATGCGCTTTATCTGAATTGCAACATATGCACGAACCCTCTTTTTCTGTACAACAACCTATCCCTAAGTTCGCAACTAAAAATCATAATTTCTATCCAGTCATGTCGCGCACACAGTCTCTTGACTTTTTTCAGGAGGCTGTGGAGCGTGACCTGACTGTTTTATCTCAGTCCAAAACAACGACTCTTTCTAATCTTTCTTTTCAGGAGCGTGCGGCCCTTAAGGACTTATCTAATATGTCTGATCTGGTCGTATGTCAAGTTGACAAGGGGGGAGCAGTGGTGTTGCTGGATGCCGGTCTATATAAAAAAATTTATTTAGAATTATTATCAGATGTTACAACCTATAGACCGTTATCCAGCAACCCCTGTTCCATTTTCAAGGAACAATTAAGAGAACTTGTGGATCTTGGGGAGCAGAATGGGTTTATATCTAAATCCGAAGCTGATTATATCAAAATTGAACATCCAGTTACAGCCATCTTCCACTCACTCCCTAAGATACACAAAAACTGTCCCCCCCCCCCCTGTCAGACCCATAGTTGCCGGGATAGGTTCCCTTAATGAAAACCTATCCGCCAGGCTGGACAATCTCCTCCAACCACTCGTTCCAACCATGCCCGGATATATCCAAGACACCAAACATCTTCTCTCGGCAGTAGAGAGTTTAGAGTGGTCTGAAGGACTTACGTGGATTACAGCTGATGTAACTTCACTGTATTCCGTAATTCCTCACAGCCAGGCAGCAACTGCCATGAGTTGGTTTCTCACTACTTATTCTGAATACCCCGCTGGTCTGCAGGAATAAATGATCATCGTTTTGGATTACTTACTTACTCACAATTTTTTTATGTTTGATGATCAGTTCTTCCTGCAGACCACCGGGGCCCCGATGGGCGCATGTTTTCCCCCCTCTATAGCTAATATATATGTATATGGCATACTGGGAAAGTCTGTATTTATATTCATCTACTAATGTGTTTAAGTCCAATATATACTGGTATGGCAGATATATTGATGATTTGCTATTTATATGGAGGGGTGACATCAAAGATTTAGACTGTTTCAAAGGTTTTTTGAACTCCAATATGCTCAACTTATGCTTTACAGTTAATCATTGTGTTTCTAACGTGTCTTTTTTGGATTTGACTATGAGGGGTGACACAGATTCCCAAAAAATTATGTCTACTACTTATCGCAAAGATACTGCAGTAAATTCCATCTTACATGCACGCTCGTGTCACCCCCCACATGTCATCCATAACCTCCCAATTGGAGAAGCTATCCGAACCAGACGGAATTGCACTAGGGATACGTATTTTTCTGTTGAAATGAATGCGTCATCTGAACGCCTTCGCCATAGAGGGTATCCACAGTGGTCACTGGATCGTGCAGACAATACTGTATGTGGGGTGCACCACTAATAGTCTCAAAACTCGTATCAGAAAACATTTATCAGATATACCTCACTTTAATTCCAGGAGTGTCTCATCCGTATCATTACACTGTGCTCAGCATCACAATGGAGATTTTTCCTCTATTAGTTTGTCTGCCATTGAAAAAGTTTTTTTACCTAAACGCGGCGGTAACCACAGACAAAAATTGCTGAACCGTGAGGTGTACTGGATCATCAAATTGCTGAACCGTGAGGTGTACTGGATCATCAAATTGGGGACCAGGGCGCCTCAGGGCTTAAACAAAAGACAAGATGTTATCTTATATTATTAAATATTTTTCATTGCAGTTTTTTGTGGTTTTCTGTAGTTTTTTGTATCTATGATTTTGTAAGTAGCAGATATATCTGCATCTATATGTCTATATATAGTTTGGTTATCCACTTGTTGCTATATTTTTTTGCTAAATTTATAAAATAATTTCTTATATAAATTGTAGACATACTATGTCTAATATAGCAGCATATTGGAGTTCAAATACCGGGCTCAAATAACAGTGGGAGATGCATTTGTGTTAATCTTTGTATTGTAAAAAACTATTTTTTCAAATATAGATGGTGTTAATTCATCAAAAATCTTATTTAATACATTGATATAACAGACCATGCATATCTTTCCTTAAAATCCTTCCTGAAGTGATTGTGTTTCATTCACACAGTTTTTCTTGACATGTGTGCGTTTTTTCACACTTCAGGTTGCATACATATGAATGCATATTTGGGAATTGAATTATTATTTTTCTACATTAAAAAGTTTTTTACTCCTTGCAACATATGTATGCCCTTAAGTGTGTATCTTTGTCATGTACGATTAAAGGAGTAGTCCAGTGGTGACTCAGTGGTTTACAACTTATCCCCTATCTTAAGGATAGGGGATAAGTTGCAGATCGCGGGGGGTCCGACCCCTGGGGCCCCCCGCGATCTCCTGTACGGAGCCCCGACAGCCCGCGGGAAGGGGGCGTGTCGACCTCCGCACGAAGCGGCGGCCGACACGCCCCCTCCATACAACTCTATGGCAGAGCCGAAGCGCTGCCTTCGGCAATCTCCGGCTCTGCCATAGAGATGTATTGAGGGGGCGTGTCGGCCGCCGCCTCGTGCGGGGGTCGACACCCGCTATCTCGGCGGAGAGCCGGGGCCCCGTACAGAAAGATCGCAGGGGGCCCCAGCGGTCGGACCCCCCGCGATCTCAAACTTATCCTTAGGATAGGGGATACATTTTTCACCACTGGACTACCCCTTTAAGGGTGCTAACGCACCTGAAACGCGTTACATTATGACCCCTGCTATGGCATTTTAAGCATTAAAGAATCTGTTTTGCACGAACCTTGGCGCTGGACATCCAGTTTTTTATTTTGCAAAGTGGTGCTGCCTCGCACAGTCCGTGCGCCTGGGGCCCTGGGGGGTGAGCTGAGAATTCCATTCATCTTCTATTATAGATTAATGTATGCAGAATAACTTTACAATTGCATGTTATTCAAAATGATGCTCTTTCTATTTAATTTTCCACTTTGAAGAAATGACCACTAGGGGTCTCCCTACCAGTCCTGGCAGCAAGCATTTCAGACTCATGCTGGAGTCCTAAACACTACGAGCTGCCAGTCTGCTTTGTTCACAAAGGAGAACACTCAGAGCTGCCAGCCTGCTTTGTTCACAGCCTGTTTGGCTGTGAACAAAGCAGGCTGGCAGCTCTGAGTGTTGAGGACTCCAGCATGAGTCAGAAATGCTTGCTGACAGGACTGGTCAGGAAAAATACAATAGAAAGAAGCATATTTTTCATTAACATGCTATTGGAAAGTTATTCAACATTCATTAATCTAAAATATATCAAAAGTTTATTTGATGAGAGGTACCCTTTAAGGTTTTAAAGTGATGTTCATAAAAAAATCATCCAAATTATTGGAGCTTCTTGAAAGGGTCCTATCAGGATAGAGGGCTCTTTGAAGTATAGGCAGTATAGTTTTGTTCATTTTATTATTTTCACACCTTTTTTACACATTTTATTGTACTTTTAAATTAATAACAAAATATTGAATTTAGAGCTGAACTCCAAAGGGGAAAAAAAACTAATAGAAATGGTAGAAAGTCTTTTACTCATTTTCTGCTTTGGAAATTGAGTCTCAAGAAAATAACATTCAGCTTGTTACAATGCTTCTGCCATGCAAATGCAAATCTGAAATCCTGTATCATTTACTATATAAAGAATTTTAATAATAGAACATTCCTTTTCATCCCAGAAACCTTACAACCTGCTCACTTGTTATGTTCCCGAGCAGATGAAATAATTGGTCTCCCCTGAGGTTTAATCTCATTACTAATCAGATCATTTTTATGGTTTTCCAATTTATTATGCTTAACTAATTTTTAGTTACCACTAATTAGTTTCTCATTTCACTGTTGGCTCCGCAGTCACACATTTACAGTCATTTTCTTGGGATTCCAACAAAAAACATCCTGGGTATCAAGAAGAATAAAAAATAAAATGTAAGGTTTTTTATTTTATTTAAGATTGTAAAATTGACCTTTCTTTTTTAAATGCAACAACTGTACATAAGTTGCATACTCCTATTGTCTTCTGTTAAAAATGCTCTTATACATCTGGCAGCAGGATCAAAGTAAGTGACTCTCACAAGTCTTGGCATCACTTTTTTTTAATTTATTTTTTATTTTTTTGCATCTATGGCCAATATTGCAATTTTTCATTGCCCTCATTTGCAGTGTGTGATTTCTTTGGTATTGGTCTAGTACTATAATTTGGTCCCCTGATGAACCCTGCATCATAAGTGAGAAATGTGTTGGGTGCAGTGTTTTGTGTGAAATCTAGTTTGGATTTACCAAGCAAAGTTTATACGATTCACAATCTAAATTTCAAAAATAACCTACTTGTATGTTTTCAAAGTATGGGGTAAAAAACTGATGACTCTCACACAAACCAAGGGAGAACATACAAACTCTATGTAGATGTTGCCCTCAGTGGGAATTTCAATTTAGGAACCCAGCACTGCAAGGCAACAGTGCTAACCACTGAGCCATCATGCTGCCAACAGTGTAAATGTTGCCATTAGCAGAGGAGTGGGGTTTGTGGCCCAGCTTTAAATTATCTAGTCCTGTGTATGGCTGTAGTATTGCTCCATGCATGAGCATAAGTATATTTATTAAAATAGGATTAAATCTCATCCTGGGATGTAAAAGAACCCTTCCTAAGTCTTCTATGATAAAAATTTGATGCAGTGGTACTAAATATACATGCCATTCATTAACCCATAACATGGAGATGTTTAATAGTCATTAGTAACATCGTGCCTGGTGTTTATGGTAGCACACGGTGGCACACATCTTGGACATACATGGGAAGGATTTCACACAATTCTTATTCCTGGAGGTATGCTTGTAAAGGGGTACTCCAACTTTTCTTACTTAAAGGGGTACTCCGTCCCTATACAGCTTATCCCCTAACCAAAGGATAGGGGATAAGATGTCTGATCGCAGGGTTCCCGCTGCTGGGGCCCCCCCGCAATCTCGGCTACGGCACCCCAGACATGCGGTGCACATTGCGAACTTCGCTCTGTGCCGGATGACTGGCAATGCTGGGCGAGGGCTCAAAACGTTACCGTCATGCTCCGCATGTGATGCCACCACAATGCCCCCTCAATGCAAGTCTATGGGAGGGGCGTGGTGACCGTCACGCCCCTCCCATAGACTTGCAATTAGGGGGCGTGGCCATTACCTCATGAGCAGGCGTGACCTCACGAGCCTCTGGAGCTGCACCTGACGCTCTAAACAAACACCGGTGCAGCAGGGAGATTGTGGAGGTCCCCAGTGGTGGGAGCCTTTCGATCAGACATCTTATTCCATGTCCTTTGGATAGGGGATAAGATGTCTAGGGGCGGAATACCCCTTTAACCACAGGGTACTCCAGCAATTGCAAAGTGTCGACTCCTATGCTCTGTGCATAGGAAGATTTGGGCACTGATCTGGAGATCATGAGGGGGGGGGGGGGGCGGCAATCGGACCCCCCCCCCGCCTCTGCATGGAGCATGGGGATTAACATGGCCCTTCCATACATTCACTATGGCAGTGCTGGAGATACACAAGTGATATACTAGTCTATAAATAAGAAGTGCCATCTGCCCTAAAAAAAACTTAAGAACTAATTCAGAACAGAATTTTGGACATATTTAGATCAAATAAAAATAAAACTGTTGAAGGGTGGACATGCACTTTAAGGCTGCAAAAACATAGCTTGGATTTATTCATACGGGATGATGGGTCTACTGCATCTTTCAGTATGAACGGAGTACTTGAGGTGGAAATGCCCTTTTAAAAGTAGAGTTGAAATGGAATCCAAATGTTTTCATATACTGACAGCATCTATTTTACAGCAGGTAGATTTCGGAGAGATCCTGGAAGTGTAGCAGTTGTAATAAAATATTGAAGTGCATCACAGTTACTCTGGAAGGTTTTAAGAGCATCCAAGTAGCATTAAATGTAACAGTCAGTTAAAAATGGCTGAGCGGAGTGCAGCGTCTCATAATGCAGCCGGTTCTGGCCTCTCTCTACTCCTCAAGAATTATAGGCGCATTATCCCATATGCATCATTTATATCTACAAGGATTGTCTACCTCTTCCTTGTCACGAATGCCCTTATTATTACATAGCTTGAAATTGAATTCCAGAATCCTTTTAAAGCACAACACCTTGTAAAATAGGGCACAATTCTTAATTAAAGACCATTTAAGAAGTCTAATAAAAGGCACTTACCTTCTTATGGAGTTGTTAAATGTTTTATTGAGGATATTTTAAAGTTCATTTTTAAGTGAGCACTTTTAACTAGGACGAAACTTATTTTTTCTTCCCTCCTTTACCATAAAAGAAATTAAAATTATTCTCATTTATAACAAAATCATCAAAAAAAATTAAAACGCAGATCAGGGGTGTAAGTAATACAAATATAATTATCACAGCAGTAGCAATAATAGTGACAAAATAAAGTATGAAAAAGCTCTATAGATGGCCATGCACATTAGTTCAGCTGCCAAATGTTAAAGGGGTATTCCACGATTTATTTTTTTCTCTTTATATTATGAACTACACTAACTTTACAGCCCCTGTAGCATAGTCAGTGTCTGTACCTGTGTTTTTCATGGTAGGCTCACAATTCTGTGATTTTTGCCCCAAAGTTTATTTTTAAAAGCATGCAGTGCAGCCCGAGATATTACATCGGTAGTCAGGTGATGACAGGAAGCTGTCCTGCTTCAATGGGCGGGCCGACCTCTGGATGGGAGGGTGATCATTCGGCAATTAATTGTACACTGCTCAAAAAAATAGAGGGAATCAACCACACTTCTGTGAAATCACACTGTCCACTCAGGAAGCAACACTGATTGACAATCAATTTCACATGCTGTTGTGCAAATGGAACAGACAACATGTGCAAATTATAGGCAATTAGCAAGACACCCCCAATAAAGGAGTAATTCTGCAGATGTAACCACAGACCACGTCTCAGTTCCTATGCTTCCTGGCTGATGTTTTGGTCACTTTTGATTGCTGGCTGTGCTTTCAGTCTAGTGGTAGCATGAGACAGAGTCTACAACCTACACAAGTGGATCAGGTAGTGCAGCTCATCCAGGATGGCACATCAATGCGAGCTGTGGCAAGAAGGTTTGCTGTGTCTTTCTGCGTAGTGTCCAGAGCATGGAGGAGCTACCAGGAGACAGGCGAGTACATCAGGAGATGTGGAGGAGGCGGTAGGGGGGCAACAACCCAGCAGCAGGACCACTACCTCCGCCTTTGTGCAAGGAGGAGCAGGAGGAGCACTGCCAGAGCCCTGCAAAATGACCTCCAGCAGGCCACAAATGTGCATGTGTCAACTGAAGCGGCCAGAAAAAGACTCCATGAGGGTTGTATGGGGGCCCGACGTCCACAGTTGGGGGTTGAGCTTACAGCCCAACACTGTGCAGGACGTTTCGTATTTGCCAGAGAACACCAAGATTGGCAAATTCGCCACTGGCGCCCTGTGCTCTTCACAGATGAAAGCAGGTTCACACAGAGCACATGTGACAGACATGAGTCTGGAGACGCCAGTGAGAACGTTCTGTTGCCCGCAACATCCTCCAGCATGACGGGTTTGGCGGTGGGTCAGTAATGGTATGGGGTGGTATTTCTTTAGGGGGCCGCACAGCCCTCTGTGCTTGCTAGAGGTAGCCTGACTGCCATTAGGTACCGATATGAGATCCTCAGACCCCTTGTGAGACCATATGCTGGTGCGGTTGGCCCTGGGTTCCTCCTAATGTAAGACAGTGCTAGACCACATGTGGCTGGAGTGGTCAGCAGTTCCTGCAAGAGGAAGGCATTGGTGCTATGGACTGGCCCGCCAATTCCCCAGACCTGAATCCGATTGAGCACATCTGGGACATCCATCATGTCTTTCTCCATCCACCAACGTCACGTTGCACCACAGACTGTCCACCTCATTAGGAGCATGCCCAGGCATTGTAGGGAGGTCATATGGGCACATGGAGGCCACACACACTACTGAGCCTTATTTTGGCTTGTTTTAAGGACATTACATGAAAGTTGGGTCAGCCTGTAGTGTGGTTTTCCACTTTGATTTTGAGTGTGACTCCATATCCAGACCTCCATGGGTTGATAAATTTGATTTCCATTGATAATGTCTGTGTGATTTTGTTGTCCGCACATTCAACTATGTAAAGACTAAAGTATTTCATATGATTAGTTCATTCATACAGATCTAGGATGTGTTATCTTAGTGTTCCCTTTATTTTTTTGAGCAGTGTATTTTTGCAACAGCTGGAGGCACCTTGATCAGAAAACACTGGTCTATTGCATGGATTGTAGCTCATTTGTGCTTCAATGGGTGGATGTGTGCGAGGAAGAAAAGTGACACTTACAATTATGGGACTTGTAGTTGAAGAAGGAAACTCCAACAAGAAATAGCCCATTTACATAAAAATAACCTTAGCATTATGGTAATATCACAACACAGCCATTTAGCCCCAAGACAAGCACCGATCCTTCCCAAGCATGTCCATTACTGTCTGGCAGGTGAGTATTAATATCACCTTATGGTGGATAACCCCTTTAATGCTTCCTCTATGGGAAGAGGAGGGGGAAACTTTTGTCAGATGCTCTGGGGATAGCTTATCACTCCCAAAACTTTTTACTTGCACTTGAGCGATTAAGCATGATCCTCTGCTTTTAAAGGTGGAAAACAAATTTTTTTTTCAAATAAACAGGTGCCAGAAAGTTAAACAGATTTGTAAATTCCATCTATTTAAAAATCTTAACCCTTCCAGTACTTATCGGCGGCTGTATGCTCCACAGGAAGTTATTTTCTTTTTGACCAGAAGGAACCTATCAGTGCGTGTCTCACTGGCGTCTCACTCTCGTGGCGGCATACTGCCACCTTTTACCTGCTTGCATGTTTTTATGACATAAAGAAGTCATAGTACCCGGTGAGTTCCTTTTTGTAATTCTTGAACTCATGTCTTTTTCTTTTTGAATATCCTTTCTGTCTGACCACAGTGCTCTCTTCTGACACCTCTGTCCATGTCAGGAACTATCCAGAGTAGAAGCAAATCCCCATGGCAAACCTTTCCTGCTCTGGAAAAGATATTCAAAAAGAAAAGCACTTCCTCTGTAGTATACAGCAGCTGATAAGTACTGGAAGTATTAAGATATTTTTAATAGAAGTCATTTACAAATCTGTATAATTTTCTGGCACCAGTTAATTGGAAAACAATTGTTTTCTACCGGAGTACCCCTTTAAGGGCTGTCACTTAGGTCAATCACCATTGCTCTTTATAGAATATGAACCTTATTGTTGAGCGGCATAGGCCATATTCGAATCTGCGATATTTCGCGAATATATGGACGAATATTTGTCATATATTCGCAAAATTCATATTCGCAGCCTTTTTTTACTATACGCTATAAAAGTCGCATGTGCAATATCCCGTGATAAAGAGCTAAAAGAAGAGAGGGATCAATACGCACGAAAATTCGTATGTGCGAATATTCCCATATGCTAATTTTCGTGCGCCCGCCAGTCTGACACAGTAACTAGTTTTGGAGCCTTGTTTACACCGCAAGCTGGAAGCAGGGAGGGATGATCACTGCGATGTGTACTGTGAAAAAAAATGCAAATATTCGTAATTGCAAATATTTAGCTCTATATTCGCAATATTTGCAAATATGCGATATTCGCGCTAAATATTCGCATTGCGAATATTTGCGCCCAACACTGCATTCTCCTTAGTCTGTATTGACAATAACCAACAAGTTGGCGACGAAGCGAACATATCTGGTTCCGAAACTAAAGACACTAATAGTGCTTTCCAACTTGTGAGCCTCCAGCTGTTGTTAGACTACCACTCCCAGCCGAAGGCTGTCTGGGCATGCTGGAAGTTGTAGTCCTGCAACAGCTGGAAGCACTTGGGTCTGAAAACTCTGCACTTAAAGGGGTACTCCGCCCCTAGACATCTTATCCCCTATCCAAAGGATAGGGGATAAGATGTCAGATTGCCGCAGTCCCGCTGCTGGGGAGCCCCGGGATCCCCACTGCGGTACTGCACTATCATTACAGCACAGAGCGAGTTCGCTCTGTACGTAATGACGGGCAATACAGGGACCGGAGCATCGTTACGTCACGGCTCCGCCCCTTGTGATGTCACAGCCCTTCCTTTACAATACAAGTCTATGGGAGGGGGCGTGGCGGTCGTCACGCCCCCTGCCATAGACTTGCATTAAGGTGATGTCACGAGGGGCGGAGCCATGACATCACGCTGCTCCATCCCCTGTTTCGCCCGTCATTACGCACAGGGCGAACTCGCTCTGTGCTGTAATGATAGCGCGGTGCCGCAGCGGGGATCCAGGGGGTCCCCAGCAGCGGGACAGCGGCGATCTGACATCTTATCCCCTATGCTTTGGATAGGGGATAAGATGTCTAGGGGCGGAGTACCCCTTTAAAGCTAGGGAATGGCTGGGGTTTTGAATAAATAAAAAGTACAAAAATCTTATGCTATCCATTTGGCCTAAGGTAAATTTCTCTGGTGTTTGTGTCTATGACAGGTTGTTAGGTCCATTCCCATTATATATATGGAATTTAGAAGGGAAAAAAACACAGTAGCCTGCGCTTATCTGTATTTACCATAATTACAAAGTATTCGAAAACTGAGCGATCTTGGTGCGGCTGGTGTTGACATTCCTGTTATTTGCTGTTCCTCCAAAATTACTATAATCTACCAAGTTTTATTATGTTAGTTTATTTTTAAAAAAATGACTAAGACCTGCGAGGAATGGCTCAGAAGAACAATTAAGCGCTCTATTGGGACGCTTAGTGGGGCTTTGTAGTTTTAAGGGCTGTATATTCTTAGCTATGTTATTAATTGTGTTGACTAAATGAAGGCCTTTCACACATCACTATAGAAGGGGCTTGAAAAAAACACAGGGTGACAGATGGTGCTTGGAAATGCTCGAAATTCTAAATGTACAGTGCGTTTTAACATTTTCATAATATCTGGAATTTATTTTTTTTTACCAATTATGGAATTAATATTGGATTAGGGTACATTTTTTATTGGAGCATTGAAGTATTTACCAGGAAAAAAAAAATATTATTTATTGTAGAATTATGTAGAATTATTATTGGATGTACAAATCACAGCTGTATGTGATAGCCTGGGGGAGTAGGGTATGGGGTGTGTAGCTGTGCGGTGACTAAAGGGTGTCTGGTTAACCCTTGCTATTCGTGACGCCAGGATGAGGGCTCCTCTGTAATGCTTGCCCTACCTCCACCCTTCCCAAGAGCGATAGGGAGGTATAGAATAATTGAATGTCCACAACCGGAGAGTTTGCTGAAAACAGTTGGAACTTTTACTGAAGATTTTATGCAACTTCACAAAAGGAACAGTCTCTACAAATGCAAGTTCTCTTGGAGATTGACAAAGGTTGGGACCTTCAGCAATTTTGAGTCTTTAGATTGATATGCGCTGTTCCACTGGATTTAGGGGATATAGTTGCGGTCCAGTAGTCACACTAGCTTTAGCGGGGATTAGTTTAGTTCAACTGAGGCAGGTAGGTTTGCAGGCCTAGCGTGTCATTGAAAGTTGCGCAGATCCGTCCTGCTAGTCCGGCATCCACGAGAGCAGCAACCCAAGAGAGCGATAATTGGCTACAGCTCCCTTATATGGGCAGGGGCTGGACTAGAGCTGATTGGTCCAATACTGATGTCAATCACCATTACAAAGGGTTATGGGTAACATGTAACCCAAGGACCTCCAAAGGTCCTCTAACATACCTAGAGGATTTAACCTGGTCACATGACCGAAGGTCCTGCGACGCTAACAAGGTAAGCATACTATACATTATATTAAATATACATTATTATTAAATATATACATGTATAAACAGAACAGAATTAGAGTAGAGGAGAGGCGACTAGGGGCTGTCCTATCTGGGGGACCCTGCCTGAGCGTAGTTACTCTGACTTTGGGGACCACCATACAAGGTACGGTATGCAATACAGTACAGGGACACCACATGTATAACCATAGAGAATAACAGTACAATACTACTAGTATTATTACTTATTACTTTTTATAATTTTCACGTATGGTTATACAATTGTGACTTGCACATCGTAGCTAGACGTTGGCTAGAAATTTTGATGAAACTTGGTACACACGTTATTTATATGTTAACTAAAGTTAAATTAACCCACACTTTTGTCCTTTTAAAGTTGGTTAATCCTTTGGGTATGAGACACAATGGATAGCATAGCTAAATAACTATTTAGCATTCCCTGGCGTATTTTTGCATAGTCTTGACAGGGGGTATTGTTAAATACCGGAAACCTGCTTTGTAACCCTGATTGTCTGGCTATATTGATGAACTCTGAACCCACTAACCATCTAAAGTGTTTGGAGATCTGGTAATTCTTCAAAATGGCAGATGTCTTAAAAAAAAACAACAAAAAAAACATATATATTGGATTTCAACATACTCTATCCTTTGTTCCCAAGGAAGTTAAGACTGAGGACTTTGTAAGACATTGGCCTATCTCCTTTTAGGTTAAAGGGCTACTCAGGTGGAAAACAATTTTTTTTCAATCAGCTAGTGCCAGAAAGTAATACAGATTTGTAAATAACTTCTGTTTAAAAATCGTAATCCTTCCTGTACTTATCAGCTGCTGTATACTACAGAGGTAGCTGTGTAGTTCTTTCCAATCAGACCACAGTGCTCTCTGCAGACACCTCTGTCTGTGTCAGGAACTGTCCAGAGGAGGAGAGGTTTGCTATGGGGATTTGCTTCTACTCTGGACAGTTCCTAATATGGAGAGAGGTGTCAGCAGAGAGCACTGTGGTCAGACTGAAAATAACTACACAACTTCCTCTAGGGCATACAACAGCTAATTACTGGAAGGATTAAGATTTTTAAATAGAAGTCATTTACAGATCTGTTTAACTTTCTGGCACCAGTTGATTTGAAAACCTTTATTTACCACTGGAGTACCCCTTTAAGTTTATGTTGACTTTGCAATGAAAGTGTATTTCAAACATTAGGCTCTATACTAAAACAACCCTCGCTGTTGTTTCTTATGGATAGTTGACAGGTACCTACTGATGAGTCTACTGAGAATTTATGACCAAGTCCTCGTTTCTGTATAGGTGGGATTGTATTGTATTCTATGGTATTTTATTAGTTTATTATGTGCTTCAAGTTATAACATTTGAGTGAGATCCAATTTCTGGATGATGAGCTGTTTTGAGCTCTTTTGTTCACATAGAAGGGCACAAAAGCAGCTTATAAACCCAAATTTACTGTGTACGCAGTGTTTATTGTTTTATTAGGTATATTTTACTATCTTCTCCTTACATCGCCCTTTGTTGAATTTGATGAAACTTTTTTTTTTTGTTTTGTTTTTTTACATCAGTTTAAACATCATTGAGGTATATTACGGTAGTTAATGCTGATGACATTTGTTACAGTCTGAGTCCTCAAGGTTTTTTAATATTCAGTAGACAGACTTGGGGCTACACTGACCTCCTCCTATACTGTAACTTTTAATTCATGATTTGAGAATCTTCCTCTCACATAATTAGCGACTTAACAAGTCTTACATTACCAGAAGTTTTTGGAATAAAGTATTTGCGTGCCAAGAGCAAAAACCTTTCAAAAAGTCAAAACCTAAGATTTGTTCACGCTTCAGAAGAATGGCTTAAGGCGGTATGTGCAACATATGAATTCTGGATGTATTCACAGTAACATGTAATGAAACTATAACAAATTCATTCATATAATATTAAAGGGTTATTACAAGTTTTTTATTGTGCTTAGGGACCAGTAAAAAAAAAAAAAAACTTCCCCCCCCCCCCCCTCACTTCCCTGCCATGTCCACTATCTTATCTTTTCCCCAACACACTGTACCCCTTTGTCACACAAGGACCTTCCAACTAAGCCGATCAGTAGTCACAGTGGTGTCCTGCCTTGTCCCTAATTGGCTAAGCAGGAAGGTCCTTGTGTGACACAGGCAGGACAGCGCAAGATAGCAGGTGCGGCAGAGGAGCAAAGATGCGTCCTAAGAAAAGTTGAATATAAAAAAGAAAACAATCCACAGAATACCCCTGTAAGTACTAGTTTTGACTTGTAGTTTTTAGCATTTTTGCTAAAGACAGAATTCACTAATCTGGAGACATTATTACAGTAATTTTAAGGATAAAGTAACATAGATTTTGTCATATAGATTATAGTATGAATTATGTTGTATACAGGCTGCAAATCCATGTCAGACATCCAATAGTATATTTTAGATTTCTACTTTATATTTCGTGCTGGATTTTTCTGATATGTCTGTCATGTGAATATGCCCTAGTTTTATGTCTATTGTTGTTATCGTAAAGTGCATGAATATTGCATGGCACAGTACAAAGATTGTCATCAGTACTCATCTCTTGTAGGCCTTACAATATCATTTACATATCCTATACTTACAAATAGATCAGTCTGTTTCTTGTGAAATTGGCTCTGGCGTCTACCAGTACGTCTTTGGTTGTGGGAAGAAAACCCAAAACCTCAACAGAACAACCTGAACACAAAAAGAACATACAAACTATATGCAGAACGTGGACAAAGCTCTACTTTCCACACTATCCACATCCTAAGGAGCAACCATAGGACATTTCTGACTGTGTAGAGCTTTACATCCTACTCTGTGCTGCTGGTCAGTTTAAAGGGGTAGTCCAGTGCTGAAAAACATATCCCCTATCCTAAGGATAGGGGATAAGTTACAGATCGCGGGGGGTCAGACTGCTGGGCCCCTGCATGATCTCCTGTATGGGGCCCTGGCTTGCTGGCCAGATAGCGGGTGTCAACCACCGTACGAAGCGGCGGCTGACAAGCCCCCTCAATACATCGCTATGGCAGAGCTGGATCCAGCTCCCCGTGTACCGGATTCCCATACTGACCTGTCTCCGCTGAGTGGTGCGTGCAAGTTTAGATTTGATACTTTACACTTCCGTATGTACACCCCGCAAGAGACGCAAATATAGGTTACCGAGACTGCACTACATCCTAGTCAAGGTGAAGTTGTCTCATGTGTGTCCTCTCTGTTCTCGTCTTACCACTATTTAATTAAAAAATCTGAAGCCAGTTGATATGAAAAAAAAAAGTTTTTTTCATGGAATATCCCTTTAACAGTGGTCTCAAACTGTGGCCCCTTTGATTTTGCAAAACTTCAACTTCCAGCATGCCCAGACAGCCAATGACTGTCCGGGCATGCTGGGAGTTGAAGTTTTGCAACATCCGGGGGGCCACAGTTTGAGACTACTGGAAGATAAAAGCAAAACTTTTTCCAATATGTCTTTGCTCATTCATTATGCTGTTACAATCAATGGCAAAACATGACGTGCCTTATGGTGAGGTGGGATGAGGTGGTGACATTGTGCACAGGAGCAGAGTTTTAAAGTGACCATGAAATAGGTCTATCCATTTGGTTCATCTTTATCGGACCATGAAAAAAGAAAAGATCTCCAGACTTCAATCTCCTGTATGTCTGTTGTATTTGATCTTTTGTATTTTTCCCTGTGCTTGGGCCTTTTACACCAACAGCTTAAACAAATTAAGCAGAAGTTGTTTAGGTCATTGTGACCATGAAAGTGCATTAACACATTGCGTAACTGCTCTGCTCGCAGAGCCTTAATGTGAAAAGATGGAAAAGCGAATTAGCCTAAAAAGAATTTCATTGCAAATTTGATAGAAAAGATCCTTTTTTATTGCCGCTATAAGTCGCATTTGCAAATACATATAATTAATGATCCATCAAAGCTTCCCATATTTCAAAAGTACTTTATGCAGTAAAATTGTATATGACATCACTCTGAAAGAGTAAACACATTTTTCACTGTGCTTATCTGCAATGTTAATACATGGCAAGTTTGTACCTAACAGCTTACATTAAAATGACAAAATATTGTGGCAAAAGGGAAAAACTGGGTTTGTTGGGTATGATCGATGGCATAGATTTCAAAACGGGCATTTACATGTGCATATATTTCCAATCCATCTTTCCACTACAAGATATGGCTGAGGTTGCATGAATAACGTCTTCCCATTACTCACAAAATATCAGATTTTACAATTACGCCGGAAAAATACTATATTTCTGCAACTAAATACATAAATTCCGAGGCTTGCTACTAACTTTATGAGCGTTTTGTTTTCTGTAGACGTCATCAAAGAAATGATAATTCTCCTATATGCTATATGTCACAATTTTTACTTTTGTTGTATCCGCCTTTCTCTTCATAAAAAGATATTTAAAAATTTGTAAAGCTAGTAAAGCCACACTTTGATATTGTGCCAGCAAGGGTTATGGCCACAGGAAGCAATTCTACTGGAAATGGATGGTGGGGACATAGCTGCTGCACAGGGGGATGTCAAGTGTAGTGTATGCTGGGTACTAGTCAACTTTGCCCCTGGGCATTATCCAAGAAAGATAACTATCATAAGGAAACATAATTGTGGCATGTTGATATTTGTAGGTATATAGAAGTATGGTGCGGAAATTTCATTTACTTGCCAATAATGGACTCTGGCCCAATATTTCCAAAAAGTGTCTATTTTTGTATTGGACATTTGTTCTCGAGTATCTGTTCACTACTCCTTGTACAATGTTCTTGTATTTTATGACCTTACATTATTTGCAGTTGTAATTTTAATAATGTTCGACTCTCTTCATTGGTGCCAGTTCTACTACTTTGATGGTTTAGATAATTGTTCAGCCCTTTACAATGCTAATATTCCTACCATTTTTTTTTTTCGGGGGTAGTGATGTTTGAAACCCCTGAGATCCATCTTGGCAAGTCATACTGGGAGATCATCCATAGGCCTCACAACAACCCTGCTTACTGTATATTTATATTTTCTCCTGGCAACATTACAGTAGTTTCTGCTTTCTGTGGGGTTTCCTGCTCAAGAGCAGAAAGTGTGCCATTTTGTGGTAAATGTACGTCCTGGTTTGGCGGTACTTCCCGCACCAGGACGTACATTTACGTCCTGTGTATGACCACGAGAATCGGAACGGTGCTCGCGTTATACACAGCAGGTAGCAGCCGGGGACCCGCCGGATGTCCACCATTAACCCCTCAGATGCTGTGATCAATACAGATCACGGTATCTGCGGCAGTGCAGTACTTTGAATGGATGATTGGATCGCCCACAGCACTGCCGTGGCTATCCAATCATCCAGCATGGTGGCCAGAGGTCCCCTCACCTGGCTCCAGCTGTCTCCCAGGGTCTTCTTCTCTGGTCTGAGATAGAGCAGACCAGAGCAGAAGATCACCGATAATACTGATCGGTGCTATGTCCTATGCATAGCACTGAACAGTATTAGCAACTAAATGATTGCTATAGATAGTCCCCTATGGGGACATAAAAAATTTGAAAAATTTAAAAATATAAAGTAAAAAAATTTGAAAAATCCCCTCCCCCAATAAAAATGTTAATTGTTTGTTTTTCCCACTTTACCCCCAAAAAGTGTAATTTAAAAAAAAATAAACATATTTGGTATAGCCGCGCGCGTAAATGTCAGAACTATCAAAATATAAGGTTAATGATCCCGTACGGTGATTGGCGTAAACATACAAAATTCTAAAAATGCAGCTTTTTTTGTCACATTTTATTCAAAATAAAATTAATAAAAAATGATCTAAAAGTTTTATATATGCAAATGTGGTATCATTAAAAAGTACAGATATCAGTGCAAAAAGTGAGCCCTCATACCACCCTATATATGGAAAAATGAAAAAGTTATAGGTGGTCAAAATAGGGCAATTTTAGATTACTGATTTTGCACAAAAAGTTTTTTTTAGATTTTTTTTAAGCATTACAAAAGTATAAAAGTATCTAGCCATGGGTATCATTTTAATCATATATTGACCCACAGAATAAAGAACACGTAATTTTTACCGTAAAGTGTACAGTGTGAAAACAAAACCCTCCAAAATGTGCAAAATTGTAGTTCATTAAAATTTCCTGTACATTTTATGGTAAAATGAGAAGTTTCATTACAATGAAGTACAATTGGTCACGCAAAAAAAAAAAACCCTTATATGGGTCTATAGATGGAAAAATAAGAGTTATGGATTTTAGAAGGCGAGGAGGAAAAAACGGAAAAATTTTATTTGGCCTGGTCCTTAAGGTGAAAATGGGCTTGGTCCTTAAGGGGTTAAAGCCATGGGTCCAACTTATAATGAGCAGGAGGCTTATACTGAGTAGGGCAGAGCACTTTGCACAGCATCGCCACCTAACTCCTTTGGGCCAGAGACATAAAACAATATACATAGATCTGCTTATTGTAGAGGAACAGGGATACCTGTCAAAATGACAAGTGTTCTGCTTTTCTGAGGGTATGTATAACACTCACTACTCCCTATTCTTCACTTCACTTCAGTTTGTGTCCTGGCTGTTGGACTCAGCGCAGTCGACTGGTACTTGGGAGGAAGTAGATCCACTGGACCACAGTAGTCTGGAACACGAGAGGTCGTAGATCCGCTGGACCTGTGTAGCAGATGATGCGGGCCGTGCCACGGAGCAGAGTCTAGGGTGCCGCTGGCTTTCACCAGAGCCCGTCGCAAAGCGGGATGGTCTTCCTGAGGCAGGCGACACCCAGGCAGGGCCGGCTTAGGTGTTCAGGCGCCCTGTGCGAGCTAACCTTCTGGCGCCCCCTGCACTGAAGTTAGGCATTCAATCCAGGTGAAGTGCGGCTTGATTACAAGTGGTGGAAGTGCCGGTGTCCTATTTCTCCTTATTTACTTTCATAAATTGGGACTCACATGGACCCTATATACAGGACATATACTTTACTGCAGCAGCATCAGATTAAGGCAGTTTTCCCCAACCAGTGTGCCTCCAGCTGTTGCAAAACTAAAACTCCCAGCATGCCCAGACAGCTTTTGGCTGTTTAGGCATGCTTGGAGTTGTAGTTTTGCAACAGCTGGAGGCACCATGGTTGGGGAACACTGGATGAGGAATATTTCCTGCAGGCATTTTTGCAATTAGTGCCTCATGTCTGCAAGGCACTGGACACTAGCTATTAAATGCCTGTAGGAAAGCATCCATGGTCCGATGCTGTTCCTATTCCTCCCCTCGGTCTGCATATTACAGAAGCTTCGGTCAGTTGCACAGTGACAGTGGGAGGGGCCTCTGGACCATGTGACTGCACTGTCCTCACCCTCCTACTCTTCTCTTCACAGCTATACTGCGGGCTGCCTGTAGTGCTGCATTGATGGGTCTATGTAACCCATTATTGCAGATAAAGGCAGCAATATATAGTGTAGTGGCGGGGGGCCTGCTAGCTGTGTCGGCCGCCCGGCGCCCCTGTTACTATGGCGCCCTGTGCGGCCGCACAGCTTGCACACCCCAAAGGCAGGCCCTGCACCCAGGTTGCTACCCCTGGCACGACTTGACCACACAGGTGGCGGAGGTGACGCGAGGTAAAGAAAGGAAGAGACAGAATGGAAAGCAGGAGGTCAGGGCAGGAGGCACAGGGGCGTAAACAGGAACATAGCAGAAGGTCAGTAGGCAGGCGGCAAGGTACACGTTATAACGCTTTCACTAAGGCACTGGGGCAAACAAAGATCCGACAAAGGAATGTGGGAGGTGTAGAAACTTTTTTAAGTGTGTGTCAGGTGCAAACCATAATTAGGGGCACACTGGCCATTTAAATCTAAGAGCTCCAGCGCGTGTATGCTATAGGAGGCGGGGGCACATGTGCCAGAGCTGAGAGGAAGAAGCAGAGGACTGAGAAGAATGACGGGCTGGGGTTCATATCCGTTGCGACTCCCAGCCCCGCCAGCTGGGGAAGAGAGAGGAACAATACGCTCACGGCCAGAGGTTACGGCCGGAGAGCTAGTTGTCACACTGACCCTGACATCTTCATCTGCACTGCAACACCTATGCTCAAAATCAGTAATAATAATTTTCCTGACCCACTTCCTATGTCAACCTAGATTATAAAAGTAAGCACAGTGGGGCAAACCATGATGCATTCTAGGACTCAAGCTTCTAGGCCCCAAAGCAAAATGTTTAAAATGGATCTCCCCTACAATGTGCCATTTATAATACATCTGTGTTATATGAAAGAGGGAATTTAGGGGGCTTCTCAGACATCAGGGCTTAGGTGCTACTGCTACCTCTACTATGTCGTTGACCTCTACTGATGGCAAGGAACACTACATTTCTGTTCTCAGCCAGAGAGCTGTATAACTATATGTCATCCAAAGAACCAGGGTCCCGGCTATCGTTAGCAGCTGGGACCGACCCGGTGTGATGCGGGGTCACGGCGTACCTGTACGCCCTGAGTCTTTAAGAGGTTACAGGGATACTCTGCTGCCACGCCCCCTCCCATAGACTTGCATTGAGGGGGCAGGGCATGACGTCATGAGGGGGCAGGGCTATGACATTACGAGCTCCCGGCGCCGGCTCCAATGCTTGGAACCGTTTGTTCCAAATGCTGAGCAGTGGAGTACCCCTTTAATCCCTACAAGTATGGGCCTTAAGAAGTTCTCACATTCTAGTTGCTAGTTTGACAAACTTATAGTCTGGCAGGGTCTAAATGTCCAATATAATGACAACTTTCCATGGTTCACATAGAGTATTAGTATTGGGTTCTAATGTCATCAAAATTTTACACATTGGAACTAGAGATGGGCGAATTTTTTAAAAATTTGATTTGCTGAATTTTCTAAAATCTTGTTTGATCCAACTATATTTGCGGTCAATCGATATTAAAAACTGGCTACAGAGAGCCTCAATGGGGGGTGTAGAACACTTTGCCTTGCCGTAAGACGCATAGGGAGTGTGCTGGGGTATTGAAATAATACTGTTATTCAGTATGACATGCAGATTACAGGCATTGCTATTAGTATCACTGTTGCAGAGCAGCACAATGACCAATGGGCAGTGCTTCCTGTCATGATCTCAATTGACAAACTATGAAACCACTTCTAAACTCTCCCTGCCTGCCTGCAGTGATGCGGGCTTCAGGTCAATGGATTTCCCCTGTGCTGATCTGTATTGTCAGCAGAGCTGATTAGTGACCACACAGTGGCCCAGATTTATCAAACTGTGTGAGAGGAAAATTGGAGTGATTTTCCCATAGCAACCAATCACAGCTCAGTTATGAAGCTGTGGTAAAGTGAATCCTGAGCTGTGATTGGTTGTTGTGGGAAAATCTCTCCACTTTTATTCTCACACAGTTTGATAAATCTGGGCCAGTGTCTGCTCTCCCTAGCCAGAATGAATGCGGGCTTGGGTGAATGGATTTGCCACTGTAACGATCTGCATTGTCAGTAACGGTAATTAGTGCGCACACACAGTCTCTGCTCTCGGGAATGTTCGTCTTCGGCAATAGCTGCCGAATATATATGGCTGTGACATCACAGGGCTCGCTGCCGATAGGCTGCATGCCACCATGTGATTCAGGGTGATCCTGCCTACCCGCCTTCCCAGACTTCCTTGCCCCATGTCCTCGTCGCTGTTTTAGCCCCCTGGCCCGCACAAACTGTAGTGAATGAAGTGATTCGTTACCATGAAGCACGAGAAAATTCGGATTAATTAAGAATCTAATTTCTCATGAAGTTCGGAACGAATTTGACTTTGTGAGCTTTGATTAGCCCATCTCTAATTGGAACTACAGGGGGGGGGGGGCTGGGTATTATATTCAGTGTACAGCAGTCATATTATGGCTGTCTTAGTTGTATGAAGCTACATTACCTGCAGACTTTTTTGGTGCCCTACTCTACCTCTGTATGCTCCTAGCTTCATATGGATATTTGCGAGGCATGTTCCGTCAGATGCCATATAACCAAATTGCTTTCCTCTAGAGGACAAACATATTTAGTGCTTAGTAGCCAGTCAATACCTTATTTTATCCTCAGTGTGAGTCTTTTATCATCAGTTGTACAGTATACTTAATGTTTTGTATGCTTTGAAGATGAAAAAAAAAGTTTGGATTCCTACAACTTTCTTTCTGTGTCTCTATCCTTTTGCCTGATGTTTCTTAGGCAGATAAAATACTTAATGCAGAAAATAAATGCAATGTTTGGCGATGGGTTCTAAAATGCTAATAATGCGCAGTAAGAGCTTTCGGGCTGTCATGGTAACTTATGTTACTGGTTTGTAAGATGACATAGATTAGCTTTTAACTTCCTATGCCTGAGGCACATAGCATGACTATGCCGAACTGGTAGGGAAGGCAAGTAACAGATGGACCAAAATGCCGGTATCCAATGTTTTCCTGTTGACTGTAGAGTGATGTGTCATGATGGAATGACTTACACATTTCACTTTGTAAGATCAAGTATTAGACACTGTAAGAGCAAAAACTTTTGATGTTTATGTCGCTGGGAATTCAGATTTAATATTTATGCAGAATGTTTCATCCTTAGAAACTTTCCGTAGAAAGCCTTCAAGTTTAGCCTGGCCCATTAGAGTACTAAAGAATTCTCTGGTGGGCTCTGGCTCTCTATTATAGGCCCCTGATATACGAAGACCTCAAAAGACCTGCAGAAGGCTTGACTTATTTCCAGCGAGAAATATAACATAAATCAAGTGAATTGGACCAAGCTGCAGTATTGGCACAACTGCATGCACATTTGAGTCAATGTTCCTTTGAAGGGGCCCCATGTCAATTTAGTGGGGATCGTAGGAGTCAGGCACCCATTAGATCATATATTGATGGCCTATCACTGGCATGCCCCATGAATCTGTATTCCTGTGGAGGCCTTTTGATGGATTGTGCATGATAAGAAACACATGGCTGCTTTTTTCTAAAAATACTGCGAAGCTTATCTCCAGTTTGTGAACAGTATTATGGCTACTTTCTTCCAAACAGTCCTATGCTATGTTTCATAATCCTGTATTAAACCTTTTAAAGGGGTTGTCCAGCAAAAGAAACAACCTGTGTATGTAGTAAAAAAAAAGTATAATTAGAGATGAGCGAATTAAAGCTGAGGAACCCGAATTCGTTAAGTATTTCATGAAATATTTGATTCGCAATGAATGCAAATATTGCAGTGATTCTATTGCGCAAATCACTTAAACTCCATTTACTGTGGTACAGGCTCCAGGGCATCTAAAATGGTGGATCCGTATGTCAATACATGGGGCAAGGAATGCTGGGAAGGCGGAAAGGGAAGTAGGCGGGATGACCCTGAATCACATGCAGGATGCAGCCTATCAGCAGCCAGTCACCCCTGTGATGTCACAGTCCTTTATATTTGGCATCCATTTTGCGGCTTGTCATATCATTCATTACACTGCATACAGATCTAGAGAGAGGGAGGAAGGCGCCTCATGTGCGGGATCAGTAGATCTTGCAGGTGGGGGTAGGGGACGGTAATTCCCAAGCCGCTTACCAAAGTTGGTTGTGCGCCCACACACAACAAGGTTAAGAGCAGAAGAGATATAGAAGAAGGTCCACTGCAGCCCTCCTGGGTAAGAGTAAAATCAAAACCGAATGACCAGGGAGTCAGGAGTTTGTCTGGCGCAGAGAGGAACCATCAGGCAGCCAAGTAAAATCAATGGATTTATTAGATCTAATAAATCCATTGATTTTACTTGGCTGCCTGATGGTTCCTCTCTGCACCAGACAAACTCCTGTCTCCCTGGTCATTCGGTTTTGATTTTACTGCATACAGATAGGACTGACATCGCTGTGTGTGTGTTACACAGAAAAGCTCATTCCAGCAGCGTTTCACACCCTAGTCACATCAGCGTTCTGTTGGACAGAGGGCAGTGTTTTTTTTCACTAAAGAGGACTTTAACTGCAGCCATTAACCTCTCAGTCACTTTGTATTACAGAGAGGGGCAGAGAGCTGTGTGTTGCCTCATACATTTCAACAAGCTGCCTCAACTTCATAATCCTTCGCACAGGAGGCAGGAATAATTTCAGCGCAAGTCTTTGTCTTTGTTCCACAACAAATGATCTGCTGGGTATAATACCCAGCAGTTCATTCCTAATAGTCTTTGACAGAGTGAAATTTTGCATTTGGAACACAGCTTTTTTGTGCTGCAGCTCTGTTGTGTACTGCTGGTGTTGTGAAAAAATGTTTTTTTTTTAAGCGTACTGTACCGAATTTTTCTGCCCTCATAAATGCATACCATATACCTACATCTAAGTAGTGTACTATTTTGTACCTGTTAATCTGTCAAGGGCCTACATACTGTGAAAGCCCTGTCAAAAGTTATCACCAGCTGGTGTTTTACTAAAATATGTTTTTTTAAGCTTACTTTAGTGCATATTTCTGCCCTCATAAGTGCATACCTACATCTAAGTGGTGTACTATTTTGTGCCTGTTAGGCTAGGTTTCCACTTTTTGGAAAACTGGCTCAAAAACTGCAGTGGCAAAGCCAGAAATGTATTCAAAAGGAATAGGACATATAAAGAAAGGAATTACACTTCTCCTCCCTTATGGATCCACTTCTGACTTTGGCTCAAAAACTGCAGTGGCAAAGCCAGAAAAGTATTCAAAAGGAATAGGACATATAAAGGAAGGACTTACACTTCTCCTCCCTTATGGATCCACTTCTAACTTTGGCTCAAAAACTACAGTGGCAGCTTTTCAAAAACTGCCAGAAAAAAAAACAAGTGGAAACTTAGCCTTAACCCCTTAAGGACCCAGTCATTTTACACCTTAGGACCCGGCCATTTTTTGAACATCTGACCACTGTCACTTTAAACATTAATAACTCTGGAATGTTTTTAGTTATCATTCTGATTCAGAGATTTTTTTTTCGTGACATATTCTACTTTAACATAGTGGTAAAATTTTGTGGTAACTTGCATCCTTTCTTGATGAAAAATCCCAAAATTTGATGAAAAATTAGAAAATTTAGCATTTTTCTAACTTTGAAGCTCTCTGCTTGTAAGGAAAATGGATATTCCAATTTTTTTTTTAATTCACATATACAATATGTCTATTTTATGTTTGAATCATAAAATTGATGTGTTTTTACTTTTGGAAGACACCAGAGGGCTTCAAAGTTCTAATTTTTCACAAAATTTTCAAACTCACTATTTTTCAGGGACCAGTTCAGGTTTGAAGTGGATTTGAAGGGTCTTCATATTATAAATACCCCATAAAAGACCCCATGATAAAAACTGCACCCCCCTAAGTATTCAAAATGACATTCAGTCAGTGTTTTAACCCTTTAGGTGTTTCACAGGAATAGCAGCAATGTGAAGGAGAAAATTCACAATCTTCATTTTTTACATTCGCATTTTCTTGTAGACCCAATTTATGAATTTTTACAAGGGGTAAAAGGAGAACATTTATACTTGTTTTTGTAGCCCAATTTCTCTCGAGTAAGCACATACCTCATATGTCTATGTAAAGTGTTCGGCGGGCTCAGTAGAGGGCTCAGAAGCAAAGGAGCGACAAGGGGATTTTGGAGAGTACTTTTTTCAGAAATGGTTTTTGGGGGGCATGTTGCATTTAGGAAGCCCCTATGGTGCCAGAACAGCAAAAAAAAAAAAAAAAAAAAAACACTTTCCATACCATTTTGGAAACTAGACCCCTTGAGGAACATAACAAGGAATTAAGTGAGCCTTAATACCCCACAGGGGTTTCACGACTTTTGCATACGTTAAAAAAAAAAAAAGTCACTAAAATGTGTTTTCCCCCCCAAATTTCACATTTATGCAAGGGTTAATAGCAGAAAATACACACAAAATTTGTAACCCCATCTCTTCTGAGTATGGAGGTACCCCATAGGTTGACCTGAAGTGCACTATGGGCGAACTACAATGCTCAGAAGAGAAGGAGTCATATTTGGCTTTTTGAGAGCAAATTTTGCTCGGGGGGGCATGTCACATTTAGGAAGCCCCTATGGTGCCAGGACAGAAAAATAGCCTCCACATGGCACACCATTTTGGAAACTAGACCCCTTGAGGAATGTAACAAGGGGTACAGTGAGCATTTACCCCCCCCACTGGTGTCTGTCAGATCTTTGGAACAGTGGGCTGTACAAAATTTTTAATTTGCACAGCCCATTGTTCCAAAGATCTGTCAGACACCTGTGGGATGTGTTTTGTTTTTGAAATTGTCAAAACAGCTGTAACAATCAGCCACCCCTGTGCAAATCACCTCAAATGTACATGGTGCACTCTCTCTTCTGGGCCTTGTTGTGCACCCCCAGAGCCTTTTGCGCCCACATATGGGGTATCTCCGTTGTCAGGAGAAACTGCATTACAAATTTTGGGGGGCTTTTTTCCCTTTTACCTCTTGTCAAAATGAAAAGTATAGGGCAACACCAGAATGTTAGTGTAAACATTTTTTTCTTTTTACACTAACATGCTGGTGTAGACCCCAACTTCACCTTTTCATAAGAGGTGAAAGGAGAAAAAGCCCCCCAAAATTTGTTAGGCAATTTCTCCCGAGTACGGCGATACCCCATATGTGGCCCTAAACTGTTGACTTGTAATACGACAGGGCTCCGAAGTGAGAGCGCCATGCGCATTTGAGGCCTGAATTAGGGATTTGCATAGGGTGGACATAGGGGCATGCTGGGAGTTGTAGTATACAGGGTCCCATTACAGCAATGCATGTCGCTTTACGGCGACGTGCATTGCCGTAAAGGGCCCGACCGCAGCTGAAGATCCACTCACCTGTCGCCTCCGCCGCCGTGATCCGGGTCTTCAGGGACGAGGTAAGTATTGGGGATGGGCCCCAGCACTCCCCTGTCCCCCACCGCGTCCTCCGGTCTTCCTCCCGGACTTCCAGGGGCCGGGCAGGGCGGGAGGAAGTAAACGCGCCACCCCCCCTTGCGATTGGTCGGTTAGCTAACCGACGGATCGCAGGGGATAGGAGGAGGTGGCAGGCTTGCCACCTCGCTCCTAGCCTCCAGCATGGTCCTGGCTGTCTGTGACAACCGGGATCATGCAAAATTACCGGGCGGTCAGGTCCCAGAGACCCGATCAGCCCGGTATCGCCGCAGATCACTGTTGTGATTTCAGCAGCGATTTTCGGCGATCGCCGACATGGGGGGCCTACATGGCAGGCATCCGGTTCCGATCTCTGCCCAGCACGCGGCGGAGACCGGAATGACTCAGGACGTATGCATAGATCCTGGGTCTTTAAGTACCAGGTCTCAAGACGTATGCATACGTCTTGGGTCCTGAACAGGTTAAAGGGGTACTCCGGTGGAAAACTTTTATTTATTTTTAAAAAATGTTTTAAATTAACTGGTGCCAGAAAGTTAAACAGATTTGTAAATTACTTCTACAAAAAATTGATTTATTAGCTGCTGAATACTACAGAGGAAATTCTTTTCTTTTTGGAACACAGTGCTCTGCTGACATCTCTGTCCATTTTAGGAACTGTCCAGAGCAGCATATGTTTGCTATGGGAATTTTCTCCCACTCTGGACCGTTCATAAAATGGACAGAGATTTCAGCAGAGAGCACTGTGCTCGTGATTCAGCAGTGAGCTCTGTTTTCCAAAATGAAAATAATTTCCTCTGAAGTATTCAGCAGCTAATAAGTACTGGAAGGATTAAGATTTTTTAATAGAAGTAATTTACAAATCTCTTTAACTTTCTGGTGCCAGTTGATTGAAAAAAAAAAAAGTTTTCCACCAGAGTACCCCTTCAAGTTGTATCATGTTTTCCTGTTCCTCCTATGAGCTAATGTCACTGGAACACACAATGCTCATATTGTTATCTAATGAAGGATCATTTTCTTATTTTGAATGTTAGGTGGTATGCTGACATTTTTTGATTAAAAAGGAATTTTGGAATCTGGGACACAGGTAAAAATAAGTATTTTTAAGCGTACTGTAGCATATTTTTCTGCCCTTATGAGTGCATAGCACATACCTACATCTAAGTAGTTTACTATATTGTACATGTTAATCTGTCCTGGGTCTATATACTGTGAAAGGACAGCCAATAGTACACACCTGCTACTGTTCTAGACAATTACTTTTTTAAGCGTAGTTAAGCGTATTGTACTCCCCTCATATATGCAATAAGTATGTCAGGCAGAGTAGAGAAATTTCAATTTAAAAATCTTAAATTTAAATAAAAAAATATAAAATTTCAATGGTTTCCTCATGCTTCTGCCAACTCCAAGCTGTGCCATTCAGACACTATATGGTCTCCTCATGCTTCTTCCAACTCCAGGCTGTGCTATTCAGACACAATATGGTCTCCTGATGCTATAGCCAACTCCAGGCTTTGTCATTCAGCAAATATATGATTTACTGATGCTGCTGGGCCTGGGTCTCAGCCTAAACATTTTTTTATGGTAGCACTAGCTACCCTAAATTTTCAATTTAAATTTCAAAATTCGTCTTTTAATCTTAGTAAAGCCCTAGTGTCTCCTCATGCTGTTGCCAACTCCAGGCTGTGCTATTCAGACACTATATGATTGTTATGCCGAGCTCTCCGGGTCCCCGCTCCTCCCCAGAGCGCTCGCAGCGTTTACCTGCTCGCAGCGCCCCGGTCAGACCCGCTGACCGGGACCGCTGCGATAGTGTCTCTAGCAGACACCAGTCAGTGCATACGCTTCAGTAATACAGGTGTTTTACCAGTAAATTGCCCATTCTGATTGGTCATTTCTTCCGGCAATTGCCAAGTTTCACAGATCTGGACTGTCTGTAGCATTGTATGTTGAGTCTGGTTTCAACTTACAGTGGTCCAGAAAAGACCATTGTATGTTGAAACTATTGTATGTTGAGGCCATTGTAAGTTGAGGGATCACTGTGTGTATATGTGTGTGTATGTGTGTATATACCGTATATATGTGTATATATATATATATATATATATATATATATATATATATAATGTATACCAACACAAAGAATCCAAATAATACAGTACATAAAAATTGCTGTCACACAGTACCCAAAAAAAAAAAAAATTAAGTAAAAATAAAATAATATGCTGGCCACTTAATGGCATTATGGATACATAAAAAAATCTTCTGGTATTTGCTGTTTTTACACAGAGCCAGCCTTGCCTATGAGATGAGCTGTGAATATCCCGTTACTACGACTTAACATATTATGTTAATTTGTTTCTGTCTTAAGAAAATATCTTCTATTCAGGAAAGCAAGAAAACCTTCGCTCATACTAGACGGATTTTCGTGCGACTATAGGCAGACGTTATTTTTGCAAATGAGAAAAGTAAAGCTGTCATTAGAAGTCTGCGGTTCCAGATATTCCGGGATCAGAGTGTTCGCCGGGCCCTGGCTGCAGGCTACTCCTCATTATGAGGACAGTGCCTCATGTCTAGCAGATCACAGATAAAAGTACAGATTGCAGATGCAGGTCAGCAGATGTACGCCTCAGGTGCTGCGAGTTCAGTGAGAAGTGGAAATGCACAACACAACATATGACAGAGCTGCCAACACTGTCCAATTTAGCCTCGGCCAAGTTGTTTTAATATGCAGATGATATTTTAAAGGGATATAGTCGAACCTGCAGGACAGCATGTGATACAGGGTTCTTTGATCTCTTTGACATATCCTGAAGGCAACATGCTCGGTTGTTATCTGCGCCTGCTGATTGCCTGTGTTATACATTAATTTGTTAGTCCTTAGCATTAAGCAGTCTGTGTTACACAGAAAATCTCTGAGCGGTGTTAGTCAGATATTTGAAATTATAGTGGAACTTAATCTTAAGAGAAAATAGTCTTTGGTGCACACCATTATGGATTATTGCCCTGCACCTTGAGAATAGATGTATTTGTTCTGTGCAGGGCTGAACTTGGCTCCAGGTAAAACTGGAAGGACTCTGGTCTTTCCGAGGTTAGAGATGTTTAAACTGTTGTGATTCTGTCACCCAGGGTCACTCACCTTTATTAGAACTGGAGACTGACTACTGTAAAGCCATTCCTTTTATGCAGTTATTTGTGATGTGGTGGTTCCAAGCTTTGCACTCTAAGGCATAAGTGTCAAAGTCTACTTTCCTTTGTGTTCTTACTGTCCACCATATTTAATGGGGTAATCACAGCCCTAAGGGTAATCAGATAAGATGTCTGATCTTGGGGGGTTCCGCCACAGGGATCCCCTGCAATCTCGGCTGCGGCACCCCAGACATCCGGTGCACGGAGCGGAGTTTGCTCTGTGCCGGATGTCTGGCGATGCGGGACGGAGGCCCGTGAAGTCACGGCCATGCCCCCTCAATGCAAGTCTCCCATAGACTTGCACTGAGGGGGGGCATGGCCGTGAAGCCACGAGTCTAAACAAACATGCAGCAGGGAGATCGCGGGGGTCCCCAGCGGCGGGACCCCGGCAATCAGACATATCCTTTGGATAGGTGATAAGATGTCTGGGGGGGGGGGGGGGAGTACTCCTTTAAGGAAAGATACTAAAAAGTATTGTTTTTTCCAACTAGAGCATTTTCTGATTGTACGTGTTTTATCATTTTTCTTTTGTACATTATAATGAGGGAATTTTTTTAAACAGCATTTAAAAATCTGATTTACAACAAGCCATATGAACATAGCAGGCACAATAGTCTGGAGCATATCCTATTCATTAGAATGAGATAGGTTTCTAGGCATGCTCTATGACTGGTGCAGAAGTCATTGTTCAGGGAGGGGGAAGCTGATCTCTAAATATTACCGTTTATGATCTAGATATATATATATATATATATATATATATATATATATATATATATTATACTGGTGTTACCTTTTACACTGTAAGGACTCAATCACACAAGCTGATTTGAATGGGATATACTGTTTTCGCGCTGTCTGTGGCTGGAAAATTCTGTTTTGGAGATTATGGCGCTAGGACTGCACAGACATTGTCACCCACATAGACGGCAGTGTATTTGTATTCTTCATGGATTTTGACGAAAGAATGGGCAAGATCATTCTCTCAGTGGAGGAAGCTCCACTGCTGAAATTATGTAATGTGCAGTGGAATCCCAGCACCAGAATTTCAGAAAATTTTAAAATGGAATCAACATTGGAAATTGAACCAAGCCTAATACTTGTCTGTGATAATAAGGTGTAGACTGCTGGGAAGGAAACTGTACAGAACATGCAGCTTAGTATAAGGCTCAGTAGCCAGAATGAAAACTCAAAAATGTCATGATTTTTTGGATAACATGGATAGCAACATGGAAAATTAGAGAAAACATCATCAAAAATTATTTTAATCAAGTGTATGTTAAACATATTTTTAAACTGTAGGCCATTTTCTATTGACATGTTCCCTTTTAAATTATTAAATTTTTACATACAGCTTAACCAATCATTCTCTGGCTCTCATAGTAAGTAATTTTTTTCCCTGGGTTTATTAGATTTTTAAATAGAAGTAATTTACAAATCTGTTTAACTTTCTGGCACCAGCTGGCACCACTTTCTGGCACCAGCTTTATACAAAGGTAAAGCAAAACATATCACCCTGTACTAAAATAAATATGTGATACATATACCGCTCAACCATATCATAGCAGGTAAACAATTAAAGTGCGTTGTCTGGTACCACTGTTTCAGGTGCAATACCTGTGAAGTTGTCATGTGTAAAGTAAGTCTGTGTTGGGGTACTGCAAGTTAAATTGTAAAACTAGAGCTCAGGCCAGAAAAGAGACAGATACTCTCTTATTTATGAAGGATAGTCCATCTAGCCTGATTAGGAAAGTGGAAAAACGCACAGTACATCTCAGCTTGCTGCATAGGGGGCATTGTAACTGCAATGCACCTATAGTGGTCTAGTGAGTGTGCGAACTGGATTGTGGAGCAATGAAAGAAGGGGTCCTGTTCCATTGAATCACTTTTTTTTTTTTTTTTTTTTTTTTTTTTTATTATGGACAGCTTGACACTTGTACATTAATTTCTTAGGTAAGAATTCAGCATTGGAAGTAGCAGGTTGGTGGTGGCAACAGGCACATGAAGTACCTCTACATAAAATCTGGGTGTTGACCTGGCATCAAGGTTCTCCAGATCTTAATTCGCTAGAAAATTTTTGGTATGTACTAGAAAAACAAAAGTTTGATCCATAAAGGTCCCACCCTACAACTTACAGAATTTAAAGGGAACCTACCATAAGATTTTACCATATCTTACACTTGGCAATATCTTGTATATGGTAAAATCTTATTCCTCATCATCCCTGAAAGATGTCCCTGTCGACAGGAATGGTGAGTAGTCTCCTGGATAGGGAGTTATCTTTACCTAGGCCTGTGTGCTCCCCCTGTAATTGGGCCCCCTCAGTATGATTGACTCGTCACTGCTCTGCTCCCTAAGCAGATGGAGAAAAGCAATCATGTGGGCCGTGCCTGGGCTGTCAATCATGCTGTGGGGGCGTGACTACAGCCAGAGAAGACGGGACTAGGTAAGTATAGCTTCCAGCCCAAGGAACTACGGGGCCATTGGGGGAAACTTTAAGACATCGTATCCTTACCATCCTCGCGGGCAGGAATGTCTCCTGGGAATGGTGGGGAAGAGGATTTCATTATATAAAACACATTGTCACGCATTATTTATAGTAAAATCCATTCAAATCCGAGTTCATGCATTGAAAATCCAAAGCTGTTTTGGCATAATAGGGACCTACCCTATATAAGGCAAGTGGTTTCAATGTTTATGGCCGATAGGTGTATATATATTTTATCGGATTCTAGCTGTCAGAAATGTAAGTCTGTGGGTCAAAAATAGAACCCGGAATTAAAATTTACAGATTATGTATTTGGATGTGCCTAAAACCATATCATGCCTTGGGGCACCTTACAGCCATATAATACAGCGTTGATTTACCATATGCGAAGTAATCTGAACAAAGGTTTGAGACAAAATAATTTCTTGCCTCTTCATAAAGCAAAAATAACTGCAGATAAAACTATTTATAAACTGAATTCCATGAGATTGCCTTGTCTTGATCGGGAATCGGCCCTGGTAAAAGTCTGAATAAATATTTATTTGTCTGATAAATAATTCAGGACGCTGCATTTCTGATCTGCTTGTCTGACAGTAGATTTATTTGTACAGTACAGGGAAGGGTTTATACAAGTTTTTAATTTAATCAGCATGAGAATGATAGAATGAGTTCAAGGTCTCTAAACTGTGTAGAGAGAACAGATATAATTTTATGCTAAACCTCATATCAGGAGTTCTTCTTTTTGTCATCTTATAGTTGAGGGATTTTTTCTTTTTTTTTTAGACATTTTCTATTTCCTGGCCATATATCTGTTTTTATCAGTTATTAGTTTAAACACAATTCCTTCTATCTACAGGGCCGGTTGTAGGCTTAGCGTGGCCCTAGGCAAAATCAAAAGAGGGGCCCCAAAAGTCGTAATAGTGCACTAACCAGATTTGCACATTTTTGGTCACTTCAAATACCATAAAAAATATCTAAAAAGCAATTGAAAAGTCCCATCAAAACAAAAATGGTACCGATAAAAACTACAAATCACAGCGCCAAAAATGACCTCATACATCCCCATATACAGAAAAATAAGAGTTATAGGGATCAGAATAGTAAAATGTAATATTATTGTACAGTTCCCCCACATTAGGTTGGCAGTATAGTTCCACCACATTAGGTTGGCAGTATAGCTCCCCCCCACATTAGGTTGGCAGTATAGTTCCCCCACATTAGGTTGGCAGTATAGTTCCCCCCCACATTAGGTTGTAGTTCCCCCCACATTAGGTTGGCAGTATAGTTCCCCTCTTCCCCCCCCCCCCCTACTTTTTCTATTTTTCACAGTTCCTTACCTGGCCGCGCTCCGCAGGCTCAGGTAATGTGGCGGGTCTTGTGGGCTGTGGAGAGAATATGATGAGTGACGTCTCCTGCCGGGTCTTCTATGAGGGAAGTCACTCCCCATTTCCTGCAGCCGGACAGAGAATGCTTCACGACACAGTTTTTTTCACTACACCGGCGCTGCAGGAAATGAGGAGTGACGTCCCTGATGCCGCATAGAGGACCCGGCAGGACGCGTCACTCGTCATATTATTCACACAGCCCACAAAACCCGCCGCATTACCTGAGCATGCGAAGCGCAGCCAGGTAAGGAAATGTGAAAAATAGTGAAAGTAGAAGTGTCCAGGTCTGCCGCTGGTCACGGTTTTAAAGTGACCGTGGGCGGGTTGCTTATCTTTAACAAGCAGCCGGCGCTGCGGACACTTTAAAACAGTTGCCCCCCCTCCTACTGAGCAGCTGGCAGGGGGCCCCCTGGGGGACGGGTGCCCTAGGCAGTTGCCTGGGTTTCCCCCTCCCCCCGTCCTAATGCCGGCCCTGTCTATATGTAATGTACAGAAAATTCTGAAACCTATTGTGTTTGAGGAACATGTTTTGGTGTTGGAGGTTGAGACGATGGGAAATGCAGAAGAGAATACTCAAATAAACGTTTGCATCATTTTTACTAAATTCTTGAAGGACCAGTACAAACAACTTGCTAAATTCTAGGATAGGATAGGATAGGATAGTCAAGTGATGTTAGATTGTTAGCATGGTGGCTCGGTGGTTAGCACTGGGGTCCTGGGTTCAAATCCCACTAAAGAAAATGGGGGAAATTTATCAATACCTGTCCAGAGGAAAAGTTGCTGAGTTGCCCATAGCAACCAATCAGATCACTTTTCATTTTTCAGAGGACTTTTCAAAAATTAAAGAAGCAATCTGGTTGCTATGGGCAACTCAGCAACTTTTCCTCTGGACAGGTTTTGATAAATCTTCCACAATGTCTGCAACAAGTTTGTATGTTCTCCCTATGTTTGTGTGGGTTTCCTCCCACACCTCAAACATACTAACAGGTGAATTTAGATTGTAAGCCCTAATGGGGACAAGGACCAATCTGTGTTTACAGCGCTGCAGAATCTCTGTGCGATTTATAAAATAATTATCACTTCAGCCATGTGAGTGGTTTTACCTCTCCTTAACTTGATGTGGGTGACTCTTTGCTCGCTACTTTACTACTGTGCAAAATTGCCAAGGGTCAGAGCCATACCCAAAGTGGCGCCATTTTAGACTATGTTCTCACACTGTTTTGTGGGCCAATGACATGCAAAATGCCCAAACAATGGTTGTTTTGCATAATGTCCATATTGATGGAAGGTCATTGGAAGGTCCTGATGAAGATTTATTTCTGCTTCAAGAATTGACATCTATGGGGTTTTGATTCCGCAAGGATTCTAGGCAAAAATTATGCTTAAATCTGCTTCAAAACTCTTGTGTGCCATGGCTTTTGTATAGAGAAGAAATTGTTTGCAAATTCTCCCATGCGAACATAGCCTAAGGCAGGGTTCACACTACAGAATGTTTGGCCAGACAAAATCCGGCCAGATATTCTGAGTGCCGCCAGCGCCAACTGAATTAGGAAAGCGCAAGACCATCCCCACAGATGACAATGTCTGCAGCATGAATTTTGCTGGAAGAATGGACAAAACCATTCTTTTGGCAGTGGAATTTCAGTGGTTGAATGCCCGCCACTGACATTCTGTATTGTGTACTGTACAGTGGAATCCTATGGCCAGCAATGGGATTCTTCTGCACTGGAATTCCTAAGCGAAGTTCTGGTTGGAAATTCCATAGTGTGAACCTAGCCTTTGGCTAGGTTCACACAGCAGAATGTCCATGTGGAATTCTATCAGAATATACCGTAACGACATTTCACTTCAGCAGAGTCTCATTGTGGACGAGGAAGACTTAGGACAGAATAAAAACCTATAGGCATACTGTTTCTTTGAAATGAGTGCAACAACTTCACACTCATATCAATTTTCAATCTCATAAGTCTAAAAATTTGATCAAGGATTGGTCTGCCTACTTTGGTTACTTTAAAACAATATTGTCATACATAGAAGACTTATAACATGCATGACAGTTGTTACATTTTTTTTTGTTAATTTATTCGTGAAAACGCAATAAAAAATATGTTGAAATGATTTCAAGGGGATTCTGCTGCACTTTGCACAAGGGGGAATTACTCGATTCCAGCATCCGCCGAAAGAATATACTTGTCTATTGTCGTCAAGAGCCGTTGCATTTCTGAGTGGTCCTAGAGACCGCCTGATTATTCAAATGTAGAGAATGTCCAGTTGTGTTTTCCATGTACCGTATATACTCAAGTATAAGCCGACCCGAATATAAGCCAAGGCCCTAATTTCACCCCAAAAACCCAGGAAAAGGTATTGACTCGACTATAAGCACAGGGTGGGAAATACATCATCCCCCCATGTAATCATCCAGACCCCCGTCATCATCCCCCCCCCTTCATCATCACCGCCTGTCAATCCCTTCATCAGTGGTCTTCAACCTGCGGACCTCCAGATGTTGCAAAACTACAACTCTCAGCATGCCCGGAGGGGGGCGTTTTCAGCACGAAAAATCGTGCTGAAAAACTCTGCTTATACTCGAGTATATACGGTAAATATACCTGGCCTAAGGGTTATTTTCTGCTACAAAACCCCCACAGGAGAAATGAGGCATTGCACAATATACACAGTCCTGAAGAGAAGACTGCACCGAATAAAGACAGGTTTTGTGAACCCCTGTATTCTGTCACTGCAGTCTTCACACGATATGGGAATTTCTCTGCTTATGAGATAAGTGTTTCCCAAGCAGGGTGCCTCCAGCTATTACAAAACTACAACTCCCAGCATGACCGGACAGCCAACATCTGTCGGGGCATGATGGGAGTTGTAATTTTGCAACAGCTTTAGGCACCCTGCTTGGGAAACCCTGAGATAAAAAATGTAGTTGTACTCCTGGGACAGCTCATAAAGGGACAGCTTCCTACAGACTTGGAAAGAAGAGTGTAGCAAGAGTGTTTTTGTAGCAAATCAACCAAGTCAACCAAATGTTGCACCAAAACAATCTTTCCAGCAAAACACAAATGTCAAATACACAAATAAATATATACACACAGATTGGGTGTGTTGTTTTGTTTTTACCTGCTTGGTATGTCTAAAGGGATAAGGTGATCCCTATTATTCATGTCAGCTCAACAAATTGTTAGAATTAGTTTGTCAGGATGGGGCTTTTGGAGTCAAGTGGGCGGTAATGCTAAAGGATTGGCAGCTCTTTCTATGCACTCTCTCTATACACACTTATACGCAATTGCTATCGCGGTTGTTCTTGGCTGAGTTCAGGGGGAGCAGCCGCAATGTCTGTGAGTAAAGTGCTCATGCACGCACGACTCACAGATGTCTCTGCTTGTATCGGCGCATTGCTGCTGCGAGCAGACAACACAGCACACATGAGCACAGCAGGAGGCTTACTCTAGGGACAGTCAGTAGGGCATCCGCCATGTCCAATATGCTACAGATGTGCTACTTGTGAACTAACCCTTAAAGGGGATCTGTCAGCTGTATTTTCTGATAAGAGCTGCAGACACTGTTGGAAAGCGGTTATGGTATAAAGGCAAACATTACCTTGCCTTAAGATAATGGTGGTTGCCAAACTTTTAAAATCTCCTTTTTATTTTTCAAGCAGGTGTGAAGGGAGCGGGATCGAGCTGCTCAAGTGCCATAGGCTAGCATACTCCCAAGTTTGTCCTAACTTCTTAACACCTCTTGATGGAGCCCTGTTCTTCATCAAGTTAGGGCTGGGAGGTAAGAGTCAGCAGTAAGAGTGCCGGGTTGTGGCACTTGAGCATCTTGGCCCTGCCTCTTTGACACTGGCAATTTAAAAGTTTGGAGACCATCATCATATCCAGAAAAGGTACAGTTTGCTTTTATACCCTAACAGCTATCCAACAGTGTCTACAGCTCTTAGCAGAAAATAAAACCAGAAGGTTCCCTTTAAGCTTCGGTTTCAAAATTATGTTAAGAAGAAATATAACTATAGTGAAAAGAGGAAGCGGTTTAATTCTAAATGTGATGCATTTTTACAAATTAAGAGGAACATTTGCTTCTTACTTGTGATCACGTGACCCTATGACAACAACCGCTCCATCTTGTCGGTCACCCTCTCGATTCTCTTGTTGTGAAACCTTTTCATGACCTACTGAAATTGAAAATCTAACCTTCCCTAAATAACAGATGAGGGATTTTACAAGCTGACAGTTTCTACATGATTCTCTCTCAGTTCTGACCTGAAGCACTGAAACATCTCAGAAGCCTCTCAGTCCGCACCTGCACTACTTGTAATGCTCTACAATATAAGATGCACTATAAGAAGCCGCAATTACTGCTCAGCTCCTTATTAATGCAGAACGGAGATGTCACCGGGTCCTCGTGCCAGTCATGTGGGATCCCAAATTATCTGCAGTTTGTTGGATAAAGGAAAGCTAAAAATACAGCTGGGGGTGGAATATTGTAATTTATATCCAATCTTATCTGGCTCTTTACCCATAGTCAAACACTTTCCAATATATACATACAAAACATTTTGCTTCATTCCTTACTAGTACCACATGTCTGATCTTTTGAATTTGCTGATCGTTCTAATCGTTACCTGAATGATAACGCTTAGAGTACTAATAAGTAATATGGTTTCATTGCTACTAGAGATGAGCGAATTTTAGAAAAATTTGATTCAGCCGATTCGCCAAATTTTCCCCCCAAAATGTGTTTGTCTGAATTTATTCTATTCTATTAAAAATGGCTATTTCTGGCATATAGAGAGCCTCAATAGGGGCTTTGCTGTAACACGCATAGGGTGTGTGCTGTGTTATTTAAATAATAATGTTATTCAGTGTGACATGCAGATCAGAATCGCTATTAGAATCACTGTCGCAGAGCAGTACAATGACAGAGCCTGGAGTTGGCGGCAGCATGAGGAGACCACATAGTGGCTGAATGACACAGCCTGGAGTTGGCGGAAGCATGAGAAGACCATATAGTTGATGAATGACATAGCGTGGAGGTGGCAACAGAATGAGACCATATAGTGACTGACTGACACAGTGTGAAGCTGGCGGCAGCATGAGAACTTAGATTGGCTGAATGACACAGCCTGGAGTTGGCGGCAGCATGAGGAGATGACATAGTGGTTTCATGACACAGCCTGGAATTGGTGGCAGCATATAGTGGCAGAATGACACAGCCTGGAGTTTGCAGCAGCATGAGGAGAACATATGTTGGCAGTATGAGACAGCTTGGAGCTGGCATCAGCATGAGGGGAACATATGGTGGCAGAATGATACAGCCTGGTGCTGGCATCAGCATGAGAACATATGGTGGCAGAATGAGACAGCCTGGAGGTAGCATTAGCAGAACATATGGTGGCAGAATGAGACAGCCTGGAGGCAGCAGCAGCATCAGGAGTCCATAAAGTGACCTGGTGACAGTAGTGCCGTGTGTGGCAATACCAGTACCCAGTGACGAAGGTGGGTGAAAAAAGGAGAACTTGGTATCAGATGTGTGGCATCAGGCGGGTGGCAGGATTCGAATAGTAGCTGAGGCAGATAGGCAGAAGAAAGCGGTCTCTTTTGTAAAGGTGTTAGTGTGCACAAGTAAGTATTGAGGATATGCATTACGTAAAACTTAACTTTTAATAATATGCTTAGGATAAAACATATGGACCCACATTTTTTTTAAATCAAACAAAAGGAAAGGTGTGCAAAAACACCATGTGCCACCTACAGTGCCAAGTATTGATGTGACGCAAAGACCTCTAAAAGGTGGAATGGAACAACATATGTTCGCTCTGTGTGTAATGACTGGCGATACAGGGGACAGAGCAGTGTGATGTCATGGCTCCGCCCGTCGTGACATCACGGCCCGTCCCCTTAATGCAAGTCTATGGCAGGGGGCGTGATAACTGTCACGCCCCCTCCCATAGACTTGTATTGAGGGGGCGGGCCATCACATCACGAGGGGCGGAGTCGTGACGTAACAATGCTCTGGCCCCTGTATTGCCCATCATGACGCAATGAGCGAACTCGCTCTGTGCAGTAATGATAGTGCGGTGCCGCAGTGGCGATCCCGGGGGGTCCCCAGCAGCGGGACCCCGGCGATCTGACATCTTATCCCCTATCCTTTGGATAGGGGATAAGATGTCTAGGGGCAGAGTACCCCTTTTAAGGCTATATGTTTTTTTTTTTTTTTTTTTTTTTTATGTAAAGTTAAACAGATTTGTAAACTACTTCTATTAAAAAAATCTTAATCTTTCCAGTACTTATAAGTTTCTGTTATGATCCACAGGAAATTATTTTCTTTTTCAATTTCCTTTCTGCCTGACCACAGTGCTCTCTGCTGACACCTCTGTCCATTTTAGGAACTGTCCAGAGCAGGAGAGGTTTTCTATGGGGATTTGCTCCTACTCTGGACATTTCCTAAAATGGACAATGGTGTCAGCACTGTGGTCAGCCAGAAAGGAAATTCAAAAAGAAGAAAACTTCCTGTGGATCATATGGCAGCTGATAACTACTTGAAGGATTAAGATTTTTATTAGTAATTTACAAATCTGTTTAACTTTCTGGCACCAGTTGATTTAAGAAAACATGTTTTCCAGTGGAGTACCCCTTTAAAGACCCCTTTAAAGCAAGATCAGGTCTTCACTCCATTTTCGAAAAGGACAATCTCCCTGAGATTGTCCTTTTCGAAAATGGAGTGACTCCATATGGCCAGCTTTAGCACTCCACATAGACTCTATGACTTGCAGGTATATTCTCTCTTAGTTACCAGACTAAAAGGTGAAACTCTAAAGAAATATGATAGCAATGCATGATTTTGGAATGTCCATACATAATTCTGTCCAATATTATTTATTATTCATCCAAAATCTCCGGATAAAGCTAAAAAATAATTATATTAGTCAAAGGTTTTAGTACATTTTAAAGGCTTACATGACTGGTTAGACATCTGAGCATAAGGTTTCCAATGCCCCGAGGAGGCGAATATCCCTAGAACTCTGCATTTCCTAAATGCTTTGAGTGCTGAACCGGTTCTGGCTGAGATGAATAGGAATAGAGTTATTTTTGGCTCTGCAGATGAATGTGACATGTTTTTACTTTAAATATTAATTAATACGAAGTTATAAATAGTTGATGGAGTTGATGAATATAAATGAAAATGTCAGTCGTGGATTCTATCTATGCAGGATAGCTTTTATTTACATGCAAATAAATGATGAGGAAGAGACACAAACATTTGGAAAGATAATCGGCTTTTATACATATATTGTAATTGTTTATTCAGTTTACATTGTGGTTCAGAAATGAGTACTGAGACTGACTACTTTTTTTTTTTTTTTTTAATGCATGATATTGGTATATGTGACCAAACTTGAAGGGCAACTCTTTTGTAGGTCCGCCCCAAAAGTGCAGTTGGAGACCACATAAAAGTTGCCCTTCAGGTTTGGTGCATGGACATAGACAACAATAGACAGGAGCTGTCCCATTGACATGAATAGCAGACGTTACTGAGCATTCTCTGTGACCTTCTCAGAGGTAGTTTTACAGGAAAGGGGTATGCTGATCTCTGCTGTGAATGGTGGTGGATGCAGAATTATCTCTCTGCTTTGTCTGCTCTGAGAAGAAAGGCATTACTGGGAAATGATCTGTACAGAACAGCAAGTCTCAGTGGGGTTTTAGCCCTAGTGGCCAAATGAAAACTGCAAGATTTAAGGATTATTTTGAAATATTGTAAAATGCTAAATTACCCCAAAGAATTTTTTTTTTTTTTCAAAATATGGCTAACATAAAAACTTGATTTTAAACAATGGGTCATTTTTTTTGATGATACATTCCCTTTTAAAAGGATATTGCCATATCAAATTCTTATCCATTATGTATAGTATAAGGGATAACAAGCTAGTTATTGTGTTTTCCACTGTTGAATTTTCCGCAGAATGAATAGTGCATGGCCAGAGCTCCATTTGGTGGCCCTATCTATGGGGCCACCAAACTTTTCTGAGTTCAGCGCTGGCCATGCATGCCGCTTATTCCGGGGACAAGTTTATGCCCCCACTCAAGATGAGTGGGGTTCCCAGCAGTCGGACCTCAACCAATGAGTTTGTTTTCTCTTATCCTATGAAAAAGGGAAAATGAACTTGAGATAGGAATACCCCTTTTAAGGACAACAAGGTTTTGCTAAATATGAATTTGCCTATATAATTCACAATGCATATGTAAAGCTTCCACAACAGCATAACCTCACAAGCATCACAATGGTATTAGGAAACCCTTCAATATCAATGGAGTAGTATGGTGGCACAATGGTGGTAGCTCTTGTCTTGCAGCACCGCAGTCCTTGTTTTCATAGACATTGCATGTCTCCTTAATGTTTGCATTGGTCCACTCCAAAACTCCTAAAATTTGCTGCTAGTTTTTCCATGACATTGGGGAGATTTTTTTAAAACCTGTGTAGAAGAAAAGTTGACCAGTTGCCCAATCAACCAACCAATCAGATCGCTTCTTTAATTTTTTTGAAAGGACTCTGCAAAGTTAAAGAAGTGCTCTGATTGGTTGCCATTGGCAACTTGACAGGTTTTGATCAATTTGCCCAATTGTCCCTAGTGTGTGTCTGAAATAAAGTAATTACTAGGGTCCTTCAAGTTAAAATATCAATTGGTTCCTGGATGACCAATGTAGGGTGAGACCATTGTATGTTGAGACCATAACTCTATAGAAACCTGGTAATTGGTTCTGAAGCCAAAAATAGGTAAAAGTTAGCATAAAAAAAAAAAAAAAAGTAGATAACTAATACAGATAAAGCAAGATAAAAGCAAGAAAGGGCTGCCGGAAGCTGTAAATCACTGTCTATGTAGAGGACAGGAGCTTCTTCAGGGTCTTGGACAGAACACACAGTGCCCCCAAAAAAGTAAAATGAAGCCACCCTCACCTGGTGTCCAAAGGAGCAGCTAGGAGTATCTTTATGGCATACAATTCAGACAAGTGCAGTTTTTTGTAAGGAAATTACACTCAGTTTAGACATTAGCTCAGATATTTTTCTTTTTAATTCTTCATTCTTTTTCTCAAAGTACATACTTGTGCATGCTGAGAGGTATTACACACATGGCTACTTCAGTCCGGACAAAAAGTTTCGGGGGAATGCCCCTTTACTCATGCCACACATCGTAAAGGATATACTTTCAGGAAAAAAAATTAATAAATTAAAATATTTGGATGAACATCCAAACTGTTAGTGTAATTTCCTTACAAAAAAAAATAAAAATGCACGTCTGAATTGTATGCTATAAGCTACCTGCTATTTCCTCTCGTTTGAATAATACAGGTAAAGAGTAGTACAGAACATGTAGTACCTCCCTGTACTGTAGGGAGGCGCTACAAGACAGCCAGTCAGTGCCTGTACTTCAGTAATACAAGTGTCTTACCAGTGCAATGTCCATTCTACTTAGTACACATCTGCAGAACGTGTCAATGGCTGGAAGAACTGACCATCTGTAATACTGTATGTTCAGTTTTCACGTTACAATGGTCCAGAAAAGACGATTGTATTTTGAAAATATTTCAAACTGAAGCCATTGTAATTTTAGGCCATTGTAGATTGTAATCCCAAATAGGGAAAAGAATGGATATAAATTAAGACCATCTCCCTATGGGCATTGCTAAAGTTGGTGCAATATAAGCAACAAGACATGAGTAAATAAATAAACAAATTGATGACTGTTCCTTGTTGTATCCTGACCACCAGGCATTTAGTCTTTATTATATACTTCATATATATATGTGATGCATCAGATCATTGGTGGGTAACTATGAGGGTCTTCACAGGCCAAAGATGGGATGGGACTTTGCGTTGCTTACATTATCCACATTGCCACATTATCCAGGTACAGGAGAGCCCAAGCCTGTTTTCCCTCATCTTATCTTGTAGGAGAGGGCAGTGCTACCCTTTGGTTGTCTCCTCCTTACGTGTCAGCTTAAAGGGGTATTACGCCTACAGACACAAATGGAGGGGGCGTGGCATGACGTCACAAGGGGGCATGGCGTAACATCACAATGGGGTGTTGCCTGATGTCATGTCTACAGCCGCCCAAACCGGGTGTTCTAAACATACTGTTTGTAATGTGGGGTGCTGCACGGAGGTCGCAGAGGTTCACACCGGAGGGACCCCCGCAATCAGTCATCTAACATGTCTGTGGGGGGAATACCCATTTAAACTGAGCCCCTCTACTCATGGGCCCCATAGCACCTGTACACCATTTTTACATTGACTTTGTAGCATTCAGGCTGATGTTGTTCTGAGAGCAGAAACTAGTGGCAGATGTCTATATTGACTGGAGTCTATCTACTGTCACTTATTCTCTCTAGTCTGAGGCTGTCCATACAAATATACACATAACTAGTTTTGATAGCTGTACCTATTTCCTAACATCGCTGTAAACTCCCTCTGGAAATGTACCAGACACGTTTTTGCATAGTAGGAGGTGTGAGCTGTGTTTGTCACCAAGCTGTTTGTATGGGACCTGTCAGGTAGGATTTAGCAAAATAAAAGCTGTCCGCCTTTTCCTCCCAAGATGTCAAGTACACTCGGTATATAGTGGTCTGATGAGAAATGAGGTCAGGAGGTATCACCTATTTTAGAATCGAGCGTACAAAGCGATCTGGAATCCTACAGCCGGAGTACTTAACAGCACTTCACCATGTCTGCGAGAGGCTAGAATATCATTACATGGTACATTATTGCTGCTTGTTGTGTACACAGTTCTTAGCTCTGGCATTCCGGGCTCTGAGGTCTTTGTCCAAAAAGAAAAAGAAAAGAAAATACTAAGGCTTTAGATAAATCATTACACGAAAGCCACAATTCAACCCTGGTGTAGCACACATACCGTATTTTTTGTTCTATAGGATGCACCGGCGTATAAGACGCACCCAATTTATAGGTGCAAAATCTAAAAAAATAAAGATTTTGAACCCAATAGTTGTCTTCAATCTGTGGACCTCCAGATGTTGCAAAACTTCAACTCCCAGCATGCCCGGACAGCCGTTGTAGTCTTGCAACATCTGGAGGTCCACAGATTGAAGACCACTGCATAGGAGGTAATACTCACGTGTCCCCACCACTCCGGACCCGTCACCGCTGCCCTGGATGTCGCTCCATCGCTGTCCCCGTCGCTCCGGAACGTCTCTGCTGCCGGCCGGGTATCCTCGCTCTCCGTTGCCGCCATCACGTCGTTATGCATGCCGACGCACGCGACGACGTGATGATGAGGAAGGAGAGCGCCGGCCATACAAAGGATCCCTGAACAGAGAAGACACCGAGGAGGCAGGTAAGGTCCCTCCTGGTGTCCTGTAAGCAATAACCCGGCTATTCAGTCGGGCTGTTCGGGACCGCCTCGATTTCACCGCGGCGGTCCCGAACGACCTGACTGAACAGCCGGGTTAGTGTCACTTTCCCTTCAGACGCGGCGGTCAGCTTTGATCGCCGCGTCTGAAGGTTTAATACAGGGCATCCCCGCGATCGGTGATGTCCTGCATTAGTCGCGAGTCCCGGCCATTGATGGCCGCAGGGACCGCCGCGATAGGGGTGTATTCGCCGTATAAGACGCACCGACTTTTCCCCCCCAGTTTTGGGGAAGAAAAAGTGCGTCTTATATGGCGAAAAATACGGTACATACATCTATAAAGATTGAATACAAATATTGCTGGAAAGAAAATGAAATACAGTGACCCCCCAACCGCTCAGAGGTCATCGCATGTGGAAGGCAGCATCTACATATGATGCTTTTTTATGTCGGGGCCATCGCATAAACGGCTATCCGCCAGCGCTGACTGCTTCAGCTACCACCGGATAGCCGTTTACGGTGCCCCGTGAGCTCCGGTGATGGTCACTCACCTTTCCTCGGGGCTCCGGCTCGTCCTCTTCGGGATCCTCTGCATCGTCGGCGTTCTCCATCGTCGTCATCACGTCGCTGCGCACGCCGTCCCGTCATCCAATAGAAGCGCCGTGTGTAGCGACGTGATGGAGAGCGCGAATGCCGGGAAGCAGAGGCCTTCCCGGAGAGTCGGGGACACCTCAGGGACGCGGCGAAAGCAATGGATGGCGACATCCTGGGCAGCGGTGACGAGCGGTGATGGGTCCGGAGCGGCAGGGACAGGTGAGTAAAACTTTCTCTAACAGTGGTCTACAACCTGCGGCCCTCCAGATGTTGCAAAACAACAACACCCAGCATGCCCGGACAGCCGTTGGCTGTCCAGGCATGCTGGGTGTTGCAGTTTTGCAACATCTGGAGGGCCGCAGGTTGTAGATCACTGTCCTATACTTTACATTGCACGGATCCCTCAACATATGATGGATTCAACAAACGATGGTCCGTCTGGAACGGATTACCATCGTATGTTGAGGGACCACTGTACACATCTTGAATGTACAATATTTGTGTTGTAAGTTCATGGATGAAAAAGGGTAACAAAAATATGGATTGTGAAGGATCATTTGACCCATTGTACCTTAGGGGACCATCTGTTTCCTAATGTTATGTTCATGCAGAGAAGAAATTCAGCTTGGAATTCCCAGCAGAAGAGTCCCGTTGTTTTCAATGGGATTCTTCTGCACCGTGCATAGGGTTGGATTTCTGCAGCAGAAACATCTACCATGGAAATTCCAGTTCCAGCTTCAATTGTCAATTCTTTCTGTCGAATCTGCTCAGAAATGCATTGCTGTTCATGGAGCTGGCAAACTTCCAAGCGGTCCTAGTGCCTGCATGTTCTGTCGGCGCCCACTGTCTACGGAATGTCCGCCAGGAAATATTACAGGCAGACATTCCACACTGTGAACATAGCCTAAGGAAGTGTATTATTTTATACCAGTTATGTGGTGTGGAAAAATCCTTGAAGTTCAGGACTCGGCAACATTCAGATGCCCGATGAAGCAGTGGTCTTAAAACTGTGGACCTCCAGCTTTTTCAAAACTACAACTCCCAGCATGCTGGGTACAAGTTGCCACCATTCTCTCGATCAGTGGGTGTTCCAGTGGTTGAACCCCCTGCAGATCGGCATGTTATCCTTTATCCTGTGAAAGGAAATTAACTACTGGAGAAAGGAATATGTCTTTAACATATATATATATATATATATATATATATATATATATATATATATATATATATATATATATATATATTAGTGTGGGGTGTAAAAAAATCAAAAATCAAATTGCCATTTTAAGTATATTAAACATACCCACAGCTAATAAGAGCAATGGGGGAGATTTGAAAACTTGAGGAAGAGGAACAAAAGGAAGAGTGGCACAGTTGCCCATAGCAACCCATCAGATTACTCCTTTCATTTTTCACAGGCCTCTTTAAAGGGGTACTCCAGTGGAAAACATTTTTTTTTTTTTTTACATCAACTGGTGCCAGAAAGTTAAACAGATTTGTAAATTACTTCTATTTAAAAAGCTTAATCCTTTCAGTACTTATCAGATGCTGTATAATACAGAGGAAGTTATTTTCTTTTTTTTTCTTTTTCTGTCTGACCACAGCGCTCTCTGCTGACACCTCTGTCCATGTCAGGAATTGTCCAGAGCAGGAGAGGTTTGCTATGGGGATTTGATCCTACTCTGGACAGTTCCTGGCATGGACAGAGGTGTCAGCAGAGAGCACTGTGGTAAGAGAGAAAAGAAATTCAAAAAGAAAAGAATTTCCTCTGTATATACAGCAGCTGATAAGTACTGAAAGGATTAAGATTTTTAAATAAAAGTGATTTACAAAGTTTAACTTTCTGGCACCAGTTGATAAAAAAAAAAAAAAAAAGTGTTTTTCATCAGAGTACCCCTTTAAAAATGAAAGAAGCAATCTGATGGACAACTACACCCAACTTTCTCTGTACAGGTTTTGCTAAATGTCCCCCGATTTACTTGCCATACAGTAACCAGGTGGCTCAGTGTTTGTTCTTTAAAATAATATACCGTATTTTTCACCGTATAAGACGCACTTTTTCTTCCCCAAAATTGGGTGGGGGGGGGTGGGGGGGAAAGTTTGTGCATCTTATTCGGCAAATACACATTAAAACCAGCTGTCCCTGCGGCCATCAACGGCCGGGACCCGTACGATCGCGGTGATGCCCTGTATTAACCCTTCAGAAGCAGCGATCAAAGCTGACCGCCGCGTCTGAAGCAAAAGTGACACTAACCCGGCTCAGTCCGGCTGTTCGGGACTGCCGTGGTGAAATCGCGGCGTCCCGAACAGCTTACAGGACCCCGCGAGGGACCTTACCTGCCTCATCGGTGTCTGCTCCGTGCTGGGATCCCCTGCATGGCCGGCGCTCTCCGTCGTCATCACGTCGTTTCGCACGCCATCCCGTCATCCAATAGGAGTGGCGTGCGTAGCGAGGTGATGGTGGCAACGGAGAACGAAGATACCGGGCAGCAGAGACGTCGCGGAGCGACGGGGACACCCCGGGGACGCGGCGACAGCAATGGAGGGCGACATCCAGGGCAGCAGTGACGAGTCCAGAGCGGCGGGGACACGCGAGTATTACCTCCTATACCAGTGGTCTTCAACCTGCGGACCTCCAGATGTTGCAAAACTACAACTCCCAGCATGCCCGGACAGCCAACGGCTGTCCGGGCATGCATGGAGTTGTGGTTTTGCAACATCTGAAGGTCTGCAGGTTGAAGATCACTGTCCTATACTTTACATTGTATTTAGTTCAGAATCTTTATATTCTAGATTTTTATGCTATAAAATTGGGTGCGTCTTATATGCCGGAGCGTCTTATATGATGAAAAATACGGTATATATTTTTTTACGTTGGAAAAGTTTAAAAGTTTAAAAGTAAAAAGAACAACCACAAAGCCTTAAAAACAAATCTTTAGGTTTATACAGTGTATGTGCTGAACCTTTGTTTCTGCATCTCAAGTAGCTGTTGTCTTAAAGTTCATGTTTTTGATTGACAGACAGTGAAGTTGAAATTTTTTTTATCTGAAGTAAAAAATATAGTTTCCCTCGTGGAGAGGTTTTGACAGCTGATGGCCGACTGAGTCTGAATAAAACAAGGCAGAAGTGGACACTTTTCCAAAGTCCAAATAAGAAATTGAACCCTTGCAATGCCGACCGTCTCTTCCTCTAACACTGTTTTAATGTTGTGGCACTGTGAAGGGGTGGGTAACTTGTTGCTCCCAAGGTCCAATGCTAAATATAAATAAAAACATATAAGGGGCTCCACAACCATATGCATCACAGACCTTTTTGGACGTAGGGCCATGATGTGACCACGACCTCTAAATCTCCATTTGTGAAACACTTTGCTTTTCTATTCTTTTGGCACGGGATAACAACATCCAGCTTCCAGAGAACTCATGGCCTACATGGACTAAAGGTTCCTACATATAATAGATTAAAGGGGTACTCCGGAAGAAAGAAAATGTTTTCAAATCAACTGGTGCCAGTAAATTACTTCTATTTAAAAATCTTAATCCTTCCAGTACTTATCAGCTGCTGTATACTCCAGAGGAAGTTGTGTAGTTCTTTCCAGTCTGACCACAGTGCTGTCTGCTGACACCTCTATCCATGTCAGGAATGTTCTCGAGAAGGATAGGTTTACTATGGGGATTGGCTCTCACTCTGGACAGTTCCTGACATGGACAGAGGTGGCAGCAGAGAGCACTGTGGTCAGACTGAAAAGAACTACACAACTTCCTCTGGAGCATATGTGATAGCCTGGGGGAGTAGGGTATATGGGGTGTCTATGCAGTGACTAAAGGGTGTTTGGTTAATCCTTTCTATTCATGATGCCAGGGTGAGGGCTCCTATGTAATGCTTGTCCTACCGCCACCCTTCCCAAGAGAGATAGGGAGGTATAGAATAATTGAATGTCCACAACCGGAGGGTTTGCTGAAAACAGGAACTTTACTGAAGATTTTATTCAAGCTTCATAACTGGAACAGTCTCTATACATGCAAAGTCACTTAGAGATTGACAGTGGTTGGGACCTTAAGCGTTTTAGAGTCCATAGTCTGATGTGCGCTGTTCCACTGGATTTAGAGGATTTAGATGCAGTCCAGTAGTCACGCTAGCTTTAGCGGGGATTAGTTTAGCACTCACGGTTTAGTTTAGGCTGAGGCCGGTAGGTTTTCTGGCGTAGCGTGTCTTTGAAAGTTGTGCAGAAACGTCCTGCTAGTCTGGCATCCACGAGAGCAGCAACCTAAGAGAACGATAATTCTTATATGGGCAGGGGCTGGACTAGAGCTAATTGGTCCAATACTTCTGTCAATCACCTTTACATAGAGTTATGGGTAAACATGTGACCCAAGGACCTCCAAAGGTCCTCCAACATACCATAGAGAAATTAACATAGTCACATGACCGAATGTCCTGCGACGCTAACAAGGTATGTATACTATACATTATATTAAATATACATTATTAAATATGTACATATAAACATTACAGAATTAGAGTAGAAGGAGGAGACTAGGGGCTGTCCCACCTGGGGGACCCTACCTGAACGTAGTAACTCTGACTTTGGGGACCACCATACAAGGTACGGTATGCAATACAGTATCGGGACACCACACATACAGCAACTGATAAGTACTGGAAGGATTACGATTTTTATTCAGAAGTAATTTACAAATCTGTATAACTTTCTGGCACTAATTGATTATAATTTTTTCCCCCCTCTGGAGTACCCCTTGTAAATTGTTGAATATAGAGGATTTTAACCAAAAGTATAATTTATTGCATAAGCATTTAACAATTAAAAATAGTTATAGATGGTCCATGACAGGCTGGAGATAATTTGTCAATGTTTGACATTTTCATCCAATAGACGAATATTCTTTCAGAAAAGAATGTGCTCTAAACACTCCCAAAGAGATACTTTGTCTTTTGCCCGATGTTATTGAGCATGGACGGCCATTTTGAACAAATGTAATGCCCACATCAAGTGATTGTTTGTTTGTAAAGGATTCTTCATCCATCAACCTAAGATGTGTATTTAGGCCAGTTTCAGACGGGAAAGGCAAATTACACCCATCTGAAACTGGCCCAATGGATTTACAAGCATTCTAATTGCCAGGTGCTCATTAGCACATAAAGTCTTTCTAAGATCATAGTAACCAATGACATTTCTGGAATGAAGAAATGTCTTATTTTAGACTATTTTAATAGTTGGCTATCCATCACCTCCTATGAAATAATTAGGATCCGGCCAAAACCCTCATTTCTCTAATTAACTTTTGTCTGGCTGTGACACTACTGGAAAATGTACAGGGTGGTCAGCAGTCTCCTGAAGACATGAAAACCCTCTCAGTCTACGAGAACAAATTCTGCTTTAATGTGAACTTTGTTTTCTCAAGTAATAAACCCCTACCGGCTTTTATGAAAGTGAGACTAAATGAAGTTGAAAACGATCCCTGAAGGTTTTTAACCTCTTAAGGACCGCAGGTTTTTCCTTTTTTTGCACTTTCATTTTTTCCTCATCACCTTCTAAAAATCATAACGGTTTCAATTTTGCACCTGCAGACTCATATGAGGGCTTATTTTTTATGCCACCAATTGTACTTTGTAATGACCTCAATCATTTAATCACGAAATTTACGGTGAATCTTGAAAAAAAATATTTTTGGGGCAAAATTGAAAAAAAAAATGCCATTTTGTAAATTTTGGGGGCTTCCGATTCTAAGCAGTGCAGTGTTCAGTAAAAAGGACACCATATTTTAATTCTCTAGATCCATACAATTACAATGATATCAAATTTATTTAGGTTTTCTTTATTTTACTACTTAAAAAAAAAGTTATAACTCCATGCACCAAAATTTGTATGTTTAAAATTGTTCTCTTATGACACCTATAACTTTTTTATTTTTTCGTATACGGGGTGGTATGGTATGAGGGCTCATTTTGTGCACTGTGATCTGAAGTTTTTATTGGTACCATGATTGTTTTGATCTGACTTTTTGATAACTTTTTATAAATTTTTTTAGGGTATGCAAAGTGACCAAAAATACGCAATTTTGGATATTTTTAAGCTCGCACATTTACACACGCGACGCTACCACAGGTTTATTTTTATTATGTTAATATATTTTTTTATATGGAATTTGGGAAAAGGGGGCTGATTTAAACATTTAATAAGGAAGGGGTTAATATATAGTTTTTTAATATATATTTTTTTTTTACACGTTTAATCCCCTTAGGGGACTTTTAGGAGGAATCATTTGATTCCTCATACAGATCAATGTGGTTCCATAGAACCACGTTGATCTGGATGCTCTGTGCTCGATTAATAAAGCCTGGTCCTGCCAGGCTTTATCATTCACAGCGCAGCAGCCAACACAGGAAGAGATGTAAGCTCTCTGGCTACCTCAGAAGTGGACCACCAGGGAGCAGTTAAAGGTACCTTTTAAGATGCCGCTGTCATCTTTGACAGCGGCGATCTAAAGGGTTAATAGCCGGCAGCAGCAATCGTCGCATGCCGGCTATTAATGCCTGCCCTCAGCTACAAGAATCAGCTGAGGGCCGACCGGTATGACGTGGGCTCGAGTCAGTAGCCCGTGCCACACCCCGTTAACGGCACAAGGACGTGTATACAGTTAATGTTGATCGTTGATTTTCTGTGGCGCTCATTTTGGAAACTACCTAAATTAAAAATTGATTTTTGCTTTTACCATATTATTGGGTTGTATTTGTCATCTTTGGGAAAACCCAGAAATAAGCTGTACTATTTCTGGGTTTCAGGGGAAACCTGGTGATAAGTGTTTAAAGGGGTTATCCAATAATGGAAACACAGAGCTAATTTCTTCCACAAACAGCACCACCTCTGTCTTCAGGTTGTGTGTGGTTTTGCAGCTCAGTTCCATTGAGGTAAATGGAGCCAAGTTGTAATACCACTGAAAAAAAAATAACCCAAAAGGGCAGTTAGGGGCCAAAGCCACAATATATCCAAACCCCAGGGCCAAAGCCGGGGCAAAAAAAACCTTTATATTCAACCCTAAAATAAATTATTTTTTATTGGATATTGGATAAAACAACCCTGAAGTGAGAGTTAAAAACTGATATTTTGGTAGGACTACAAATGATCAGTATAAAGCATAGTCTATACTCTGCAATAACAGAAAGGTTGGCGTGGTGTATATGTTTTAATCAGACACATAGACAGGGGCTGTTAATGTGGGGAACTGCAACATCGCACATACTGTTATTGCAGAGTATTGACTCGGTGCTTCATACTGATCATTTATTGTCCTGTCAATATCCAATGAAATTTATAATTTAGGGTTGAATTGGGTGCTTTTTTGTCTTTTTGCTTTTTTTCCCCTTACTGGCCCACAGTTGCTGGATTCCTCTCTACTACCTTTCTTGTGAATGGACATGACATTTGCTAATTTTCAATCTTCCGGGATGACTCCTGTTACCAGTGATTGGTTAAATATTTTTCTTATAACTTGCTTGGCCTCTTTCTGCCTAATCTTGTAGATTTCCCTACCTTCATTGCGCTGGTTTTTTTTTTTAGAATTGCTAAATGCTAGCTTTTTGTTTTGACCACTTCTGCTGAGTACCACAGTGGTTTCTTCCTTTTTCTGCTTTTACTGACAAGTCTAATGCAATTATCTGTTGCCTTCAATAATGCATCTTTTAAGTAGTCCCATTTCTCCTGGACTCCATGTAATCCGTTCCAGTCTGATAGGGACTCCTTTATGACTAATCTGAAAAGTCCTTTTTTCTAAAACTGTTTTTGTGTGGTGTGACTCCTTCATTGTTCTTATATTAAACCACAATGACTGGTGATCACTAGATCCCAAGCTTTCGCCTACGGTAACATCATAAAACAAATCCCCATTTGTGAATATCAAATCCAAAATGGCCTCTCTCCGGGTTGGTTCATCAACCACTTGTTGTTGTTTTGGTTTTCCAGTTTATATCCGGAAGATTGAAGTCTCCCATAATGATAACTTCTACTTTCATTGTCATTTTTGCTATTTCCTCAACTAGTAGATCTAATTCTTTAAAGGGGTACTCTGGCCCTAAGACATCTTATCCCCTATCCAAAGAATAGGGGATAAGATGCCTGATCGCGTGGAACTCGCTGCTGGGGACCCCCGCAATCTTTCATGCAGCACCCCGCTATAATCAGCCTCCGGAGTGAACTTCGCTTCAGGTCTAATGAATCATGATAACGGGGCTTGAATATCATTGCACCATGGCTCCACCATATGTGATGTCACGCTCCGCCCCCTCAATGCAAGCCTATAGGAGGGGACGTAACAGCCGCCATGCCCCCTCCCATAGGCTTGCATCGAGGGGGCGGAGCGTGATGTCACATGGGGGCAGGGCCATGATATTCTGGCCCCGTGATAGTGATTCATCAGACCTGCAGCCATGTTCGCTCCAGAGGCTGATGATAGTAGGGTGCTGCATGAAAGATTGCCAGTGGCAGGACCCCCGCAATTAGGCATTTTATCCCCTATCCTTTGGATAGGGGATAAGATGTCTTAGGGCCAGAGTACCCCTTTAACTTGGCCAGATGGTCTATATATCACATCTACATGAGTTACTGCATGATTACCAAACTGCAATGTTACCTAAACTGACTGTTTGCCTCACTAAAGTACCCTGGTATGGTTATGTCCCAGTCATTACTTTCATTAAACATCTCTCAGTAACAGCCACTAAATCAAAATTCTCAGATGCCATTATTGACCCAAGTTTATTGATTTTATTATCTAAAGTAGAGATGAGCGAACTAACAGTAAATTTGATTTGTCACAAACTTCTCAGCTCGGCAGTTGATGACTTTTCCTGCATAAATTAGTTCAGCTTTCCGGTGCTCCGGTGGGCTGGAAAAGGTGGATACAGTCCTAGGAAAGAGTCTCCTAGGACTGTATCCACCTTTTCCAGCCCACGGGAGCACCGGAAAGCTGAACTAATTTGTGCAGGAAAAGTCATCAACTGCCGAGCTGAGAAGTTTGTGACGAATCGAATTTACTGTAAGTTCGCTCATCTCTAATCTAAAGCAATGTAGATATTTCCTGTAGTAGTTAATATACCGATCCTGAATGACATTGTTTAAATACTGACTTGGTAGAATTATTCTAATGTTTATGTATTTTTTATTTCACCAGATGTATCTGGACCCTGTCAGTTCCACTGGAATTACATCTCGCATTTTGAAGTCTGAAGTGTGCTCAAGCTCAGCAGTCAAACTTTACATCTCCTGGAACTGATATCTCTTTCCCTCTACATGGCCGTACATTTGGTCTCCGTTTTCCTCCTACTGACTCAATGTCGGGCAGCACCTTTCGACTACCCACTGCCAACAAATAGTTCCCTGTCTGAAGCTCTTCAGATGGAAGTGGGAGAAATCAATACTACAAGTGAACAATTCTTATTCTCTACTCAGCCCCCGGGTACATTTCGCCGAACACCACAGACTATTATTATTGGAGTACGGAAAGGTGGGACCAGAGCTTTGCTAGAGATGCTGGACATTCACCCCAACATTGCAGTAGCTGCGACTGAAGTGCATTTCTTTGACTGGGATGAGAATTACATCAAAGGGATTGAGTGGTACAGGAGTCTTATGCCATATTCATTTGAAAATCAAATTACTATAGAGAAAACGCCAGGCTATTTCACATCTCTGCAGGCACCAGAAAGGATTCATAGCATGAACAGCTCAATTAAATTACTTCTAATTCTGAGAGATCCAACCGAGAGGGTCATATCGGATTATACCCAAGTATACTACAATAGACTTGAAAATCACAAGCCCGTACAACCCTTTGAGGGCATCGTGATTAAAAATGGTGCACTTAATACCAAATATAAGGCTATCCAAAGGAGCTTGTATGATGTGCATATGGAGAGATGGCTAAAATACTTTCATTTGAATCAGATTCATATAGTGGATGGTAACACTTTAATAAAAACACCTCTTACCGAACTGCAGAAGGTAGAAAGGTTCCTTAACCTTCCTCCTAGAATTGTGTCTTCAAATTTTTACTTTAACCAAACCAAGGGATTCTACTGTATCCGAAGTGATGGGAGAGAGAGGTGTTTACACGAGTCCAAAGGGCGCCCCCACCCTGTAGTCAACGAAACCGTCCTGGAGCAACTTTACTCCTACTTCAGAGAACACAATCACAGGTTCTACCAAATGGTCAATCAGTCTTTCGACTGGCATTAACCCTATGTACTCTGTGAAGACAACAAAACTTGTGAAAGTGCTAAACTGTGAATATCTATACCAACAATACGTTTTTGAAACATTTTGTGCAGCTAACAAGAAAAACTAAAACAAATGGGATGTAAAGTGTCACCTACCCTCCCACTCAAGATGTTTGCCATAATGCAAAAAGATACATTGGAGATAATTTTGTTTACAGAGAAAATGGGACCCCAAGCAATTTCTTTTGTGTTGTGCATACAGATCTATGAATGCATTACTACGATTGGCCAATCCTTTTGTTTTCTATATGTGATGTAGATACCTATCTAGGCCTTGTGCAGTAGGAATTGTTAGCAAAACTTTGATAAATAACTAATCTTTGCTATGGTAATAAACAAATAATGTTTCATATAATGTGTTTAAATGGTAAAGTAACTAATTTTGTATAATGAATATATTGCTGTCTTTAAAATATTTTGTTTTGTTTTAATTTTTATTAAAACCTCTTGATACAGGTCTTAGGGTATAGTAATGGAATGTAAAGCACTTTGATTAGTATCTCGAATTATATCTGTTACTTTTGGTCCAGTAGGATATATATATTTTTTTTAAACGGGCCAGGTTGGGTTTAAAAAAATAAAATAAATACTTGCCTGATCCCCACTGCTGCTTATTAAATCCCTGCTGGTCATGGTGGTCACCATTTCCTGGTTCCATCTTGATGAATGGAAATACCCACTTAGCTATTTTCTGGCCGCAGCAATAACTTCTCAGCCAGTGATTGGGTGAGTGGGCATTAACCATGTGTCAAGACTGGACTAAGGAATATAGATTAGCAGGGACTCAGTAGGCATAAGACCAGCAGCAATGGAGATCAGGCAGGTGAGTTAGGTTTCTTTTTTAACCCAGTCCCATCCCTTTAAAAAATTATATATCTTACAGGAAAAAACTTTTTTTTGTTTTTTTTTTGTTAAAACTTTTTACCTAGTTAAAACCAGTTTTTACCACATGCAGTTGTTAAAACTAGAATTTACTGCTTTTCTTTAGTTAAAACCAGCAGTTTAAACAAATGTATTCAATAACAACTGGTTTTAACTAGGAAAAAGCATTAATTCTAGTTTTCACAAAGGCTTTCAGGAAGAACTGGTTTTCCCTAGGATAAACCCTTTCAAACATACAGACTAAGGCTGGAAACAGACAAAGCGTTTTCTAAAATCACTACATGCATTTTTTTCTAAAGAAATTGTAGCTTTTTTCCCTCCCATAGACCTCTATAATTTAGAAATAGATTTACACTGCTCAAAATAATAAAGGGAACACGAAGATAACACACCCAATATCAGAATGAATGAACTAATCGTATGCAATACTTTCTTATTTTCATAGTTGAATGTGCTGACAACAAAAACACACAAAAATTATCAATAGAAATCAAATTTATCAACCCATGGAGGTCTGGATATGGAGTCACACTCAAAATCAAAGTATAAAACCACACTACAGGCTGATTCAACTTTGATGTAATGTCCTTAAAACAAGTCCAAATTAGGCTCAGTAGTGTGTGTGGCCTCCACGTGCCCGTATGACCTCCCTACAATGCCTGGGCATGCTCCTGATGAGGTAGTGGAGGGTCTCCTGAGGGATGTCCTCCCAGACCTGGACTAAAGCATCTGCCAACTCCTGGACAGTCTGTGGTGCAACTGATGGATGGAGCGAGACATGATGTCCCAGATGTGCTCAATCGGATTCAGGTCTGGGGAATGGGCGGGCCAGTCCATAGCATCAATGCCTTCCTCTTGCACCAACTGCTGACACACTCCAGCCACATGAGGTCTAGCATTGTCTTGCATTAGGAGGAATCCAGGGCCAACCGCACCAGCATATGGTCTCTCAAGGGTCTGAGGATCTCATCTCGGTACCCAATGGCAGTCAGGCTACCTCTGGCAAGCACGTGGAGGGCTGCGCGCCTCCCCCCCCCCCCCAAAAAAAAATGCCACCCACACAGTTTTTGACCCACCGCCAAACCGGGCATGCTGGAAGATGTTGCAGGAAGCAGAACATTCTCCATGGCGTCTCTAGACTCTGTCACATCTGTCAAATGTGCTCAGTGTGAACCTGCTTTCATCTGTGAAGAGCACAGGGCGGCAGTAGCGAATTTGTCAATCTTGGTGTTTTCTGCCAAATGTCCTGCACGCTGTTGTGCTGTTAGCACAATCCCCACCTGTGGACTTTGGGCTCTCATGGAGTCTGTTTCTGACCGTTTGAGTGGACACATGCACATTTGTGGCCTGCTGGAGGTCATTTTGCAGGACTCTGGCAGTGCTCTTCCTGCTCCTCCTTGAAAAAAAGGCAGAGGTAACGGTCCTGCTATTGGGTTGTTGCCCTCCTATGGCCTCCTTCACGTCTCCTGATGTACTGGCCTTTCTCCTGGTAGTGCTCTGGACACTACGCTGACAGACACAGCAAACCACCTTGCCACAGCTAGCATTGGTGTGCCATCCTGGTTGAGCTGCACTACCTGAGCCACTTGTATGTATTGTAGACTCTGTCTAATGCTACCACTAGAGAGAAAGCACCGCTAGTATTCAAAAGTGACCAAAACATCAGCCAGTAAGCATAGGAAGTGAGAAGTGGTCTGTGGTCACCACCTTCAGAACCACTCCTTTATTGGGGGGGTGTCTTGCTAATTGCCTATAATTTCCACCTATTGTCTGTTTCATTTGCACAACAGCATGTGAAATTGATTGTTAATCAGTATTGCCTTCTGAGTGGACAGTGTGATTTCACAGAAGTGTGATTGACTTGGCGTCACATTGTGTTGTTTAAGTGTTCCCTTTATTTTTTTGAGCAGTGTATTAATATAGGCTTATGTATGTTCTGTTTCCCCCCCCCCCCCCTGTGTCACCTGATTCTTTCCTCATGTGACTTAAGAATTTGTATTGAAGAATGCGGGGGGGGGGGGGGGGGAGGTGTTACATACATGCACACATGTATTGTTTCTGGTGTTTGTTTTTTTTAAATAGAAATCACATGACCAATGAATCCCATAACCGGTGATGAGAAAATTGCAGGAGGGGAAGCGGTAACAGTACAGAAAAGTGTCTATACTTAAGCATACTAATTTTTTGGGGGGGGGGGGGAAATGCAAAAACTGAATCATGGTGGTGAAAAATAGGGAGCTTTTAGGTAAAAATAAATTTAAAAAGCAAAAAGAAAGAAAAAGCAAAACCAAATTTGACTAATATTGTTCATAGCCTAAAGGGGTTTTACTGGATTAGAAAAATATGCTTAAAAAAAACCTGCTTACCTGTCCACAGATTGTTTGTTTGTTTGTGGTATCGCAGCTCAGCCCTATTTACTCATGCTGGGAGTGGTAGTTTTGCAAAAGCTGGAGCCTTCCTTGTTGGGAAACACTCACTGGTTTTGTGGTCGTGCTGAGTTACCGCAGCTCATCTCTTATTCAGGTGAGTGGGGAACTGAGCTGCAATAACCCATCATGACCACTAGACAATGTATGGAGCTGTCTGCTTTCAACTTTGTTCTCTGTATATGTGGGCACCACAGTTTTGGCAACCAGTTGACACCCTAACCCTTTAGCACTACAGATATTTTGGACTAGATCTCCCATGATGTTCTTATGGGAGATCTAGTTCAAAACCTCAGCGATGCCAAAGGTTGGCTATGCCTGCCCTAACCAAACTGATGTTGATGACCTATTTTTAGACCTGAAAAAAACATCTAAACAAAAAGCAATGCCCCTCCAACCAGTAGAAAAGCTAGACAACATTTGATAATGTTCATACATGTGCTAGTGTATTATCAATTAATTGTGCAATCCTTTAGCTCATATATATATATATATATATATATATATATATATATATAATTTGAAGGCTTGTTCACACGTGTCATTTTGATTCCGTTTTTACAGCCAAAACGAAGAGTGTGTACAAGAAAAGTGAAATTGAATCGTTCCTATTTAGTTCCCCTTTCCTTTTTTAATCCACACCTTATATTGGCTTTAAAAACTGCATGAAGGCCATTGTAAAATTAACATTAGTCCCTGTTCATTCCCCATTAAATAAAATGAAGCAAACTGATAATAGTCTCTGGATTAAAAGATGATGGTGTTAAGATGCCAATTTAGCTTTATTCTTCCCATGATATCTGAATTTATTGTCCTGATGGAAATTAGATCTATTTTAATCTGCACTCAAGATCTTCTGATGGTAGCAAACTTGTCAAGGTAAAAGAAACTCTCTATATAGGGCCGTATTACACAGGTCGGCTGAACAGATTGATATCATCTTGGGCCAAAGATCAGCCAATGAACGTGCAAATTCTCGGTTGTCAGCTGATCGAGCCACAAAAGCAACAATTACAGAGTTATGTAATATGCGATTGAGCTAAAATTAAGTTCAAAGTCTTCAAGGAGATATCTAGTCATTAGCTCTAAATACCACTTAAAGGGGTACTCCGCCCCTAGACATCTTATCTCCTATCAAAAGGATAGGGGATAAGATGTCAGATCGCGGGGGGCCCACTGCTGGGGACCCCCGGGATTTTAGCTGCAGGACCCACCTGTTGCGGCTTCCGGCAGCGCTGGAGGCTCTCATCCTAATGCCTCCTGACCACGGTGATGTGAGATCGTGACATCACGACTCCTCCCCGTGTGATGTCACACCAGCCCCCTCAATGCAAGTCTATGGGAGGGGGCGTGACGGCTGTCACGCCCCCTCCCATAGACTTGCTTTGAGGAGCGGGACGTGTAGTCACGCGGGGTGGAGTCGTGATGCCACGATCTCACGTCACCGCGGTCGGGAGCCGAAGCCTCCAGCGTTTCCGGAAGCTGCAACAGGTGGGTCCTGCAGCTGAGATCCCGGGGGACCCCAGCGGCGAGCCCCCCACGATCTGACATCTTATCCCCTATCCTTTTGATAGGGGATAAGATGTCTAGGGGCGGAGTACCCCTTTAAAGGGATTATCCTGCAGGAGAAGAACGAGGTGGGGTTTAGAACAATGCTTATATTATAATACTTAAAAAAAAATAAAAATAAAAAATATATATATCTACTCACCTCCAGCACTCCTGCAGTGACCTGCACCGGTCCCCCGGGTGCTATCCTCTCCCTGAGCTGCAGCGTGACGTCTGGGCCCATACTGCCGCTCAGCCACTCAGTGGCTGAGGTGGGACATTGCTGCTGCCAATGAGTGGCAGTATGACAGACTAGTCCCTAGTGTCATTCTGGACCCAAGCAGCAGCTCAGGAAGAGGATCACAGCTGGGGATCCGAGCAGAGCACTGCAGGAGCACTGGAGGTGAGTAAAAACATTTTTTCTTTTTAAATACTGTAGTATAAGCATTGTTTTGATCCCCCTCCCCCAACTGGATAACCCCTTTAAGTAGTATTTTAAAGGAAAACTATTGGCTTTCTCCCCCTGCCCGCACTAACCAGCGGTACTGGCTGGTAGTGCGGGGGACGCTGATCAGTTTGGTCCTTACCGTGCCCGGATCCACCGTGCTGTTTGGCAAAAACTTGCAAATTCTTTAGCAAAAATTAGTGATTTTTTTGATACCCGATGCCAGGAACATTAATCTATAAATTCTCCAATATGTTAATCAAATTATTTCTTGACCTACCATAATAATAAGGTGTGGAGTTGGCATATTAACCTACCAGGTTACATATTGGATGCCAAATAAGTGTTCCTACCAAAGAGAAGGAGTACTTTTTCCTTTTATACCAATTAACGTAAGCACAATAAAAAAAAAACAATGCCAAAACTACACGAGTAACAAAGACGAGTAATACAGAGAAGGGGGTGATAGAGAAGAAAACAAAACAGTCTTAATATATTTACAGATATTCAGATACTCAATGACCAAAAATAGTTCTCTATTTGTTCATAGTTGTCAGACAATCCTCAAGAATAATAGAAAAAAAAAACAGAAGTGTAGGGACGTGCCAGCTAAAAGAGCAATAACCATTTATGAGCACACTAAATATATATATATCATTTTGGGTTGTGAGTGCTGTTACCAAATACACTTTTGTATATGTTGATTTTCAGCTAAACTGGAAAATATACAGTAGGTGTTCTAGAATAAGCACACAGCTACTGAACACTAAAAATATACTCAGAATTACAGGAGTTCTAAAGGATTAGGGTCCCCCATATACATTAAGGAAAAGTCATCCAAACCTGTCTACTTTGACTGGATTGGCTGTCTATAACATTATTCGCTTATCTTGAGGATCATCAAAAGCAATATTTGTTTGGTCTCAGACCCCTGCCATTCAACATAATAGCGCTGAGCTGGACATGGTTATACCTTTGGCCAAACTGCGGTGCCTGGATGAACAAAAAAGTCTTAATTCATTCTGGTAATCTGTGGGGATCATGGTGTTTGATGACCAATCCCAAGAAAAGGTCATTGCTGTTTGGTCTTAGAAAATCCATTGAAATTCTTCATTTAAATGTATTTTTATTTTTTTACATACTGTATGCAAACCAGTATCCTTAAGTGTGTGTGTTTGTGTGTGCGTGTGTGCCTGCGTGTGTGTGTGCGTGTATATACACACACACACACACACGATCTTCTACGGAATTGAAGTTGTAAAATCTGCTATTGGGCAACCACAACTGCAGATCCTCAATTGCAGATCTGCAACTTTATATCTGCTGTGGAGCAGGTGTATGTGTGAATATACCCTTAGGGGGGTGTAAATAAGCATATTGATAAATAGTTAGTCATGATGATTCTCAGTATATCTTTCTTTATCTTAATGGTCCTTTCGAGAGCCAAGATATTTTTATTAAAACTGCAGTGAAATAAACTTATCACCTATCCGCTGGATAGAGGATAAGTGTCTGATCGTGGGTGGTCTGACCGCTGGAACCCCCACGAGCCGGCTCATGCGCATGTCGTAGAGCTCACTGACGGACACGCTGACGGCTCAACGGACACGCCCCCCATACAGCTCTATGGGAGAGGCGGGGATGCCCGAACAATGCATCCCGGCCTCTCTCATAGAGCTACATAGAGGAGGCATGCTGGCACGCCTCCTGCACAGGAAAGCCATGGCGGAACCGGAGCCCTGTGCAGGAGATCATGGGGGTCCAAGAGTTCGGACACCCCCCCCCCCCTGAGATCAGACACTTATCCCCTATCCTGTGGATAAGGGTTTAGTTTATTTTACTGCAAATTTCCTTCAATCTTTAAATGAGGCTAGCCCATCTCCTCTTATTCAACCCCTTTGTGCCTGCTGTTGATCAGTCACAGGGAAGATGTATGTAAGCTGGTGAAAAAAAAGGAGAGAGGCTGGCTAACCTTGGGCTCCTGCCACGCTCGAGAACACCCCCTGGGCACTTAAGCCTAAAGGCATATATCTCTGCATTGGAAGGGCTATGAAGATAAAAAAAAATATTGGTCACTCAATTTAGCATTTGACCATTTACATAACCTCATTTGCATTGTGAAGCTCCTCTGAACCTTTGAAATATAATACATAACCCGAGGTTGAAAGTGGCCATGTATCTTTTTTTTGTTCCAGCAAACCTGTCCCCTTATTGTTTCTACCGTGCACCTTCCTGCGACTCTGCCCCGACCCTATTCCCTCACCTCTTGTGAACAGAATGAAAAGCATTGGGCACAATGATGACTTTGGAAGCAGAATAAAGCACAGCGTTCCCATCACGACCTGTAAACACCCACTATGTGGAACATGCATCATCGCTTGCTTTTGTAAACCATTAAAAAAAAAAAAAAAAAAAACATATTACTGATTGTTATCCTGAAATGAACATGTTTGTAATCCGTGTACTTATGATATACACCGTCCTTATGCAATAATGAAATAAGTCATGACAATGGTTGCTCTTTTAGTTGAATACAAAAGAACATTTCTTAAAAAAAAAAAAAATCCAGTCTTTGTCCTTCTTGCGTCAGTATGGATGTTCGTCTGCTCCTGTCTTATTTGTACTCCCCTGTTTGGTTTTTATACAGCGCTGTGAGTAATGGCTTTAATAGAAAACTGACACAGATAATTATAGCAATCCACAGTCGACAATGCAGCTTGGAGGGAAATCTGTTCATTTTGAGCGTTTTTCTAACAAAGCGAAAACTCGGCTCCAGAATCACTGATGAAATATATCTCCTTTCATGTCTCTCCTCTCTACATGCTCCTTACTCAATATTTTTGTGCCAGGAATATAAATCCATAAAAAGAGCGGATAGTGGGGGGATGCGTATTAATAAAACATGGCGGGTCCTTGCCCATACATATATAAAGTGATTGATTAATTATTCAAATGAAGGCAATAAGGATAATGGGTCTAAATGAAATCTATAATTCTTTTTTGGAATGTTAAGTCACGCAATAATACACAGAAGCCAGAATATAAAAAGTTTTATGTGGTAGTGTTCTGGCTCTATGCTTCCTGTTTATGTATTCTGGATTTCCTTCAAGACAATAAAACAGCTGGCATCTACCGTTTCGTGTGCATTCCGGTATACAAAACATGACTCGTGTGGGATTCCGGTATACAAAACATGACTCCATTAAAGAATGGAAATCCATTAAAGGGGATAAGATGTCTCAGGGCCGAAGTACCCCTTTAAAGGGGTACTCCGCTGCTCAGCGTTTGGAGCAAACTGTTCCGAATGCTGGAGCCGGCGCAGGGAGCTTGTGACATCATAGCTCCACCCCCTCAATGCAAGTCTATGGGAGGGGACGTGGCGGCCATCACGCCCCCTCCCATAGACTTGCATTGAGGGGGGTGTGACATCATGAGTGGGCGGAGTTATGACATCACGAGCTGCCGACAGTTTGTTCCAAACACTAAGCAGTGGAGTACCCCTTTAATATACCGGGTGCAGAATTATAGCCTCTGTGTTCATAACAGAGAGAGAACATAATGGTGCACAGTATGTACAGTAATATCTCTGCAACCTTCATTCAAGGTCTTCTTGAATACCTATTTAATAGAGAGGGGCAGAAAATTCAGGATCATCGGTTAGGCACTCTGGAGGACTCAATGTATGTGTATGACATGGACAGCCCTTTCAGTGGACTCCGTGTAATACTCAATTTGTCCTGTGAGGGTGTTGCAGGGAAAATAAGCACTTGTTGCCAGGATCCCTCCCTAATTACAGCTGATCACTAAGAACCCCAGCAATAGCACATATTGAGGTCAGTCTATTGTTGGGGTAACTTTCTGTTTAAAAGGGATATCATGTGTTCACATAGAACTCATTCTCAGTACTTGGTACATTGTTAGGCATTAGAGAGGAGCAAAGTTGCAGTGATTCAATTCGTCATGAACTTCTCGGGTCGGCAGTTGCTGACTTTAGCCTGCATAAATTAGTTCAGCTTTCAGGTGCTCCAGTGCTCTGCAAAAGGTGGATACAGTCCTAGGAGAGAGTCTCCAGCCCACCGGAGCACCTGAATGCTGAACTAATTTATGCAGAATAAGTCATCAACTGCCGAGCCGAGAAGTTCATTGCCAATCAAATCACTGTAACTTTGCTTATCTCTATTAGGCATATTGGGGGAGATTTATCATTGCATTTAGAGCTTCTTTTTCTTTTTTTTTTTTTTTGCTTACTCTGAGCGCACAAAATGTCACACGTGTGCCTAAGCACTTTTTTTGGGACTTTTGTGGGTACACAAAGTAGGAAACAGCCTTATCTAAGCAACTTTCAGTTTTCATTTTGCAGTGGTCGCAAATTTATGAAGTGCGAATAGGCAAATAATTTGCAAACCCCTCCAAAATTTCTCAAGTCAAAGCAAGGTCAGACTGGTTTACAAAAATGCCTTTAGAGGACACTTTAAAAAAAGTCTCACAAAAAGTCACAACAGCAACTTTTTGGGCATAATAGTCACAGAGAAGAGGAGAAAACTTCCAACATGCGGGGACATTTATCATCGTTGTATTGGTAAGCAAGTTCTGTAGGCTTTTTTTTTTTTTTTACTTGCTTTGGTTTTGCTTGTGTATGACACATATATCATACTATCACAGGGGGTTGATAAATTTGGCTTACCTAAGCAAAAACCAATAATTTAAATGTGCAATATATATATATATATATATATATATATATATATATATATATATATATATATAAAATGTGTGTGTGTGTTGTTTTTAAAGGTACAGTGTCTTTTTATTTTTATTTACTTGACAGGCTTAGCAGTATAGACGGAGTCCATTACTAAGCCTGGGCTTAGCATTAGCCACAAAAACAGCTAGCAATAACCCCCAGTTATCACCCTGGTACTCACCGCCACAGGGGTGCCAGGAAAAGCTGGTAGCAACAGGCCCGGAGTGTCAAAAATGATACTCCTGGGCCTAGGTGGTAACAGGCTAGCGTTATTTAGGCTGGGGAGGGCCAATGGTCCTAACCCACCCTGGTAACATCAGGGTGTTGCTGCTTGGTTGGTATTTGGCTGAGAATAAAAATAGGGGAAACCCTATGCTTTTTTTTTTTTTGCATAAATAATTAAATAAAATAAAAAAAATGCATAGGGTCCCCCCTATTTTTATTCTCAGCCAAATACCAACCAAGCAGCAACAGCCTGACGTTACCAAGATGGGCGAGGACCATTGTTACTGGCCCTCCCCAGCCTAAATAATGCCAGCCTGTTACCGCCTAGGCCCAGGAGCGCCATTTTTGATGCTCTGGGCTTGTTGCTACCGGCTCTCCCCGGCACCCATGGCGGTGTGTACTGGGGTATTAATTGGGGGTTAGGCTAGCAGTTTTTTGGGGCTAACGCTAAGTCCAGCTTAGTAATGAACTCCATCTATCAGACGGCTTCCACTACTACTAAGCCTGTAAAGTAAATTAAAAAAAATAAAAATGAACTTTAAAAAAAAAATTTATAAAAAAAAAACACTCCCCCACAAGCCCTGGTTAACCATTTTATTAACTTTAACCCCTTAAGGACTCAGCCCATTTGGGACTTAAAGGGGTACTCCGGCGTTTAGACATCTTATCCCCTATCCAAAGGTGATCTTGCATGCCGCACCCCGTTAAAATCAGTCCCCGGAGCATGTTTGCTCCAGGTCTTATTACTGTCGATCACGGATAGGGGATCATGGATAGGGGATAAGATGTCTAAGTGCCGGAGTACCCCTTTAAGGACTCGTTTTCTTTTTTTCCTCCTTGCCTTCAAAAAATCATAATTCTTTTTATATTTTCATCAACAGACTAGTATTAGGGATTGTTAGGGACAGTTGTCCGTTGTAATGCCATAACTCACTTTACCATAAAATGTATGGCGCAACCAAAAAAATACTATTTCTGTGGTGAAATTAAAAAGAAAAACGTGATTTTGCAAATTTTGGAAGGTTTTGTTTTCACGCCGTACAATTTACAATAAAACTGTCTTTATTCTTTCTTCTTTATGTCAATATGATTAAAATGATACCCATGAAAACATACCTTTTTTATTACTGTTGCGCTTGAAAAAAATCTCAAACTTTTTAACCAAATTAGTACGTTTAAAATCCACCTATTTTGAACACCTATAACTTTATTTTTTTCCGTATTAGCGGTGGTATGAGGGCTCATTTTTTTGCGCCGTGATCTGTACTTTTTGTATATTGTATAATTGCTTATATAAAACTTTTAATACAATTTTTTTCAATTTTTTGTAATAAAATGCTGCAGGTGCCCTGATCTGTATTGATCATGGCATCTGAGGGGTCAATGGCAGACACCTGTGCGATGTCGGCCACTACCGGTGGGTCCCTGGCTGCTATCAGCAGCCGGGACCTGCCGCACATGATGCTTGTGGGTATGTATAGGACGTAAATGTACGTCCTGGTGCGTTAAGTACCACATCACCAGGACATACATTTACGTCCTGCGTCGTTAAGGGGTTAAACAAAGAAAAAACTTTGGTCATCGACGTAGTCCACCGAATCCGAAGGAGTCCACAGGATACACTGATCTGAAATGAGAAGAAAAAAAAAAACATGAAAAATAGGTTAATACATTGATTGTCACCCGCTTGCACATCTCCCGCTCGCAGATCCCTTTCAGTAAGGACATGCTGGGAGTTGTAGTCCTGCAGCACGGCGGGTGACAAGCAAGCCAAAAAGTGGGCGGTAATCCTGGCCGGGAGTGATAAGAAAATCACTGTCATTTCATATTTCCCGCCGAGTCCAGTGACACGGAACCCAGCGGGAAATATGAAATTACAGTGAACTCTGTGGCGCTGTAGCAAAGGGAGCCCGAGCTGACCTAACATTGCAGCTGCTCGATACTCCCGCAACCAGGCTGGGAGTTGTGCAGGAGCCGTCTGTGCCATCCCTCAGTGTGTACTGCTGTGCTGAGGAATGGCAGGGATGGCTCCTGCACATCTCCCGGCCCAGCTGCGGATGTCCCGGGTGGCTGCAGAGTGATGCCAGGCCCGGGCTCCTTACCACGGCGCCACAGAGTTAACCCCACTTCCCTCCCAGCTTATTTAAGAATTTTATTTCATCTCACCTGGCTGCTCTCCGGCAGGCTCAGTTTCAGGCTGCTAGTCTTCCAGGACTGCGGTCCCTGCCAGCTGCTCTTCTGCACGGCGTAAGGGACGTCACCAGTGCTATGGCCACTTTCACCCACTGCGGCTGCAGGGAATGACGTCCCTTAGGCTGCGCAGAAGAGGAGCTGGCAGGGATCGTCATTCAGCATGCTTTCAATGCTTTACAGGCACCGCAGTCCCGGAAGACCCGCAGCCTGAACCTGAGCCTGCCAGAGCGCGGCCAAGAGAGGTAAAATAACATTTTAAAAAAAGCCAGGAAGAAAGGGGGAGAGCTATGATAGGTGTCATCCCACATGCTGCATAGTTGTTTCATCTCCAACTGTAATGTCAAAAATCCCGCCGGGTCCGTGATTGGCTGCTCGGCCCTGGACAATCACTGGACCCAGCGGGAAATGTGAAATTACAGTAGGGGATAGAAAAACTCTGCAGCGCTGCGATATGTTGAAAGAAGCCCGGGCTCCGTCATGCTTTCTCCCCGTTACCCTCATTTCTAATGATGGGGACACTGATTTACATCCCCCCCCCCCGCTTGTCTCCCACCCGCATGTGCCGCACATCCCCCGCCTGTTACAAGCCTACAACTCCCAGCATGCCCTCACTGTATGAGCATGCTGGGAGTTGTAGTCTTGCAACAGGTAGTAGACAGATGGGAGATGTGCAGTGTGGGCGGGTGGGAGACAAGCGGGGGATGTAAAGCATTGTCCCCGTCTTTGTAAGGGAAGTGGGGAGAAATATGACGGAGCCAAGGTGGCTGCAGAGAGATGCCAACCCGGGCGCCATTATAGGGTTGTAATATATTTCCAGCTGGAGCTGTGATCACGGCTGCCAGCGGGAAATATAAAATCTTCTCTCCAAAGTTGTTTTGTAAGCCAGCTCCGCTGTTTTGGACGGGTTGTGACTTTTTGTGTGACTTTCGCACTTGATAAATCCCCGACTACTGCAAAGTAAAAAATAAAATTCACTTTCAGAAGCTCTTTTGTAGCTTTTTGCTTACAGCCAAAAGTCACACAAAAATTTGCTTAGGTGCTTGTGCGACTGTTGTAAGAAAAAAAGAGCTCTAAATCCCTTGATAAATGTCCCCCATGGAGTATTGAAGCCATTTGTTTTTTGCTTATGTGCGACAAAATTTATCAACCACCTGTGATAGTATGATAAATGTGTCACATACAAGCAAAGCCAAAGCAGAGAATAACTTCTAAACTCATTTTCCAAAGACAACAATGGTAAATCTCCCCCATTGTACTCATATTTAACAATCCATATTCTTGTGAACTAAACCTAAGGTTGATATCATTTTTGTAGGAGGGGTCCAAGCGGTATAAACAAAATGTTAAACACTGGTAGAAATGACTTGTCTGAATAAATCTATGCTCAGCTGAGAAATTGATGAAGTGTTTAGTTGCCCTATAAAGCAGACCTGTCATTACCTAAACAAGGGTAAAATAAGCTATAAGGATTCCCCTCAGAAATTCTGAGCATACCTTTTATACAACCTCCAGTCTTTTCCAGTGCCATGCCGAATACAAGCCTTTTTTGTTAAAATGTAAATAAGACTCAAGTGCCTTATTTACCTGTTTTTAAATCATCTGGTGCCAGAAAGTTAAACAGATTTGTAAATTACTTCTATTTAAAAATCTTAATCCTTCCAGTACTTATCAGCTGCTGTATGCTCCCAAGGAAGTTGTATTTCTTTCAGGAGTTCTTTCCAGTCTGACCACATTGCTCTCTGCTCACACCTCTGTCCATGTCAGGAACTGTCCAGAGTACAGGTAAATGCCTATAGCAAACCTCTCCTGCGCTGCACAGTTCCTGACATGGACAGAGATGTCAGCAGAGAGCACTGTAGTTCAGACAAAAAAGAACAACACAACTTCCTCTGTAGTATACAGCAGCTGAAAAGTACTGGAAGGATTAAAGGGGTATTCCAGGCCAAAACTTTTTTTTTTTTTTTTTTATCAACTGGCTCCGGAAAGTTAAACAGATTTGTGAATTACTTCTATTAAAAAATCTTAATCCTTCCAATGGTTATTAGCTTCTGAAGTTGAGTTGTTGTTTTCTGTCTAATTGCTTTCTGATGATGTCACGTCCCAGGAGCTGTGCAGCTTCTGTGGGGATATATTCCCATCATGCACAGCTCCTGGGATGTGACATCATCATTGAGCAGTTAGACAGAAAACTTCAGAAGCTAATAACTATTGGAAGGATTAAGATTTTTTTAATCAAAGTAATTTACAAATCTGTAAAGAAAAAATAGGTTTGTGAGATGTACTCTATCTGTTTGTGGTGACCGAGAACTAACCTCTATCACAGCTACACTAACATACACACCTCAGCCATACACACATCATACACACACACTCACTCTCATACATTTTCAACACATCTCATACACCGCCATACACTCTAGTACATTCATTACCATACATATCACATTCACAATATATAACACACTACCATAACCATCATCCCATATATACAGACACACTGACAACACCCTACCACTCCACCACCCAATCTCACCAGAAAACCACTATAGTAATCCCCATAGACCTAGAGAACCAGTCACCTTTTTTCCTTTCTCGTACTAATTTACAAATCTGTTTAACTTTCCGGAGCCCTTTGATATTTATAAAAAAAAGTTTTTGCCTGGAATACCCCTTTAAGATTTTTAAATAGAAGTAATTTACAAATCTGTTTAACTTTCTGGCACCAGTTGATTTAAAGAAAAATAGTTTTCCATCGAAGTACCCCTTTAAGAAACCTCCATAGATAACAAAGGATTAAGGGACACCCCCACTGATATCCAGAAAACAAGAGCAGTAATGTTTGGTATAAATTGTCACTTTGGAACAACCACTGATATATCTATAGTTGTGTCACACATACCCGATGAGAATCATTTGGCCCATCTAGTCAGCCCAATTTTCTGAATACTATGAATAGTCCCTGTCTTATATGAAGGATAGCCCTATGCCTATCCCATGCATGCTTAACAACTTAAGGACCAAGGGCGTACCTGTATGCCCGTGGGACTTTCGGTCCCCACCCAATGCTGGTATCTATCAGCAGGCACCCCGCGCAATTGCCCAGGGGGGTCTGATGACCCCCCAAGTCGGCAATTGCAGCAAATCGCCGGTGAATTCACACCGGCAATTTGCCCCGATACCGGGTCATGCGGGTCTATGGTGACCCGGTGACCCGGAATATAAGGGGGATCGCGGGGGAATACCCCTATGCCCACCCCTATGCAATCCCTAATTTTGTCCTCAAATGCACATGGCGCTCTCTCACTTCGGAGCCCTGTCGTATTTCAAGGAAACAGTTTAGGGCCACATATGGGGTATTTCCGTACTCGGGAGAAATTGCACTACAAATTTTGGGGGTCTTTTCTCCTTTTACCCCTTATGAAAAGGAAAAGTTGGGGGCTACACGAGCCTGTTAGTGTAAAAAAAAAAAGTTCTACACTAACATGCTGGTAATGGCATAAAAAGATAAATGAATAGGAGCAACTCACCCAAGACCCGAGAGGCAGTAGCAAAATCTTACTTTATTGCATATCGTGCAGACATAGATGCAAGCCACGGGGGGCAGATGTCACGGTGTGGGAGTAGCAGACAACAGCGGGCCACGGTCCGTATCGTGCTATCAAAGCACTTCGTCAGGCCCCTACCACGTCTGACGCCAGATCCTGTCTTATCTGTTTTTTTGTTACCATAGTGATACAAACAAACTGTTACAAAAAACGTGTAACCCAGTGAATTAAAAACAAATAAAGTACAGAAAATCTTAAACTTAATTGCGAGCAACAAATCATTATGTAAAAGAGGAAATATGATTATAGTAGAACACTGAGTTCATTCTTATCATTCAGACCTATTGCACCGGTGGCCTCCAGCCGGAGAATCCACCGTGCTTCTTTAGCCAATAGGGTTTGGTCTCTATTTTTACCTCTAAAATTGGTTTCTACCCTCTCAATACCGGAAAATCTGAACATGTTCGGATCAGAATTGTGACATTCGGCCATGTGTGAAATGAATCTAGGAACTCCTTTGCCTGTTCGTAGGGATCTGGTGTGCTCACGGATTCTATGGAATAATGGCCGTATCGTTTTGCCTATATAATATAGGCCGCATGCACATACCAAGCAATATACTACATATTTGGACCTGCAGGTAATAGGCTGTTTTATGTGTATTGTGTGTGCACCTAATTGCAGAACTTTTCCTTTGATGCATGTATTACAAAAAGAGCAACTACCACAGCGAAACATACCTATAGGTCTAGTGTCGGTAAGCCATGATACTTTGTTATTATTATGTTACTGTTTCTTTTTCAGGAAGTCACCAATTGTTCTGTTACGTTTAAATGTTACAATTGGTCTATCTGCAACGAAGTCTTTCAACTCCGTGTCTTTTTGTAAGATAAACCAATTGTTATGTATGGCTTTGCTGATAGTTGTATTCATAGGAGTATTCGTGAATGGGAGACAGAACCTATCAGTAGATTTTTTCTCTTGTTTAATTTTTGAACTAAGAAGGGAGTTGCGGGATAATTTGTTAACTTTATTCTGTGCCTGGTGTATCACATGTGTTGGATACCCTCGTTCGATAAATCTCTGACTAAGGTCTTTTAGTTGTTCTTCATACGTATTATGGTCACTATTTATACGTTTTAGACGAGCCATTTGACTAAATGGGATGCTGTCTTTCATTTTCCTTGGATGAGATGACCCATAGTGTAACAATGCATTTTTAGAGGAGGGTTTTCTGAAGCCAGATGTAGTAATTATATTATTGTTGATAGTAATGGATATATCCAAAAAATCAAGGTGGTTACCTCCGAACACATAAGTAAACAGCATGTTCACGTCATTAATCTCATTTAGATACAAAATAAATTCCTTAAATAGGTGTTCGGAGGCATCCCAGATTATAAGTATATCATCCACATATCGGAATAATAATTTAATATGTCCGATGAATGGATTCAGTGGGGAAAAAATATAGCATTGCTCAAATATGGCCAAAAAAATGTTGGCATATAGACAAGAGACGGGTGTCCCCATCGCGGTTCCGAACCGTTGCTTGAACCATTGACCTTTATGTTGAAAAAAGTTGTTATTGAGAATAAGTGATACGGCTTCAGTAACGAATGATATAAATGAATCGGATTTTTCTGTGAGTTGGAGAAAGTTTTTTAGAGTCTGTATACCCGCATTATGTGGAATGCGGGTATACAGACTTTCTACATCAATGCTGGCTAATTGGAAATTATCTTGCCACTCAAAGTTGTCCAGGGATCTAATCAAATCCCCTGAGTCCTTGAGATAAGTAGGGATGGAGGAGAGGAGTGGGGACAGGAGCCAGTCAATGTAGCTGGAAAGGTAGGCTGTAGGGGCGCCTATTCCAGCGACAATTGGGCGACCTGGGGGGGGGTAAAACATTTTTATGTGTTTTTGGCAGGATATATATGTGTGGTTTACTTGGATTATTGGGCAGTAGTTTTCCTGCAGCAGATTCCGATAGAACACCGTTCTGAACGGACTTGCGCAGAAAATTTCTAACTGCATCCATTATTTTACTTGTGGGATCAAAGGCTATTTTTTCATATACTTGGACATCTCCTAGTTGCCTATTGATTTCCTTTTCGTAATCAACTGTATACCACACTACAATCCCTCCTCCCTTGTCGGCCCGTGAAATCTGAATATCATCTCTGGATCCTAGCCAATTTAGAGCCTCCCATTCCTCTTTATTAAGGTTGGGGACTGCTTCTGGATATAGCAGCGATTTAACTTCTTTAAGTACTGTACTATGAAAAATGTCTAGAGGAGTACCTGGAGAGATGGGAGGGTTAAAAGTGGAGGGGTTACCTCCTGAGAAAAAAGGGGTAGCATGTGGAGTAGAAAAAATTATGCTCTCCTCCCACTCCCTTCCATCTCCAGGTAATTCCAATAAATCGTGCACAGCTGCATAATCTGAAGCATTAAACCCTGGAATTACTGTAAAGCCGAGTGGTCCAATTTTACATGGCTGTTCACCCTCCAACTGTGGTCTAGATTCTATGCTCTTAAATTTATTTGGATAAAGCTTTTCCATTGTTGCAAAGTGTTTTTTTAAATTAATTTTTCTAATTGCTACAAAAAATTCCTCCTCGAACTTAGCGAAACTAAAGTTCTCTGTTAGACCATAGTTCAGACCCTTATTCAGGGCTGATTCACATGCGGCAGTTAATGTAATGTCTGTCAAATTAACAATCAGGTTCGGTGGGGGAGATCTCTCCAGGTCACAGTCCGTTTTTTGACCTGGAGAGACGAGTCTCTTTTTCTGCTAAGGACGAGATTTTAAACTCCAAGGTTTTGGTGCTGAGAACTTGGATTTCGTCTTGCTGCTCGCAAAAGAGACTCGTCTGTTCTGGACAGTGAGTTCACTCCAAGCATACCAGGACAATAATAGAAGTCCTAGAGGATTACGTCCTTATAAAGCACCCTCTCAATTCACCGACAAACCTGAATTTGTGAATAAATGGAATGCATTACATTTGCAACATTCTTTGAATCTCCAGGCTCTGGTCCTTGAACAAAATCGGTTGGAACATGCCGAGGTCAAGTCTGAATTGGATCGTGTTCGCACAGAACTTCGCAATCGACTACCAGCTGAGAAATACACAGCTTTAGAAGCCAACATTACTAAAAAACTTACCAATCTGCAAACTTCTATCAAGGAGACAAAACGAGACAAACTACTCAGAGATAAACGTGATTTCGAATCTGGACTAATCTTTAATTGGAACAAAAATAAAGCACATCAAAAACCGCATGTCCAGTACAAAACCAATGCTAGACGCAATCCTAAAAGAAAACTACGATCCACGGACTATCTAACTACCGAGTCCGAGTCTAGTCCAGATGAAACAGACCCCAGAACCAACCCCGAAATACAATCTCTCCCTTTAGGAAACGGACGAGGAGAGGTGGGCGCCGAGGTCGATACAAGAACAAAAAAACCAGTCAAAAAACGGACTGTGACCTGGAGAGATCTCCCCCACCGAACCTGATTGTTAATTTGACAGACATTACATTAACTGCCGCATGTGAATCAGCCCTGAATAAGGGTCTGAACTATGGTCTAACAGAGAACTTTAGTTTCGCTAAGTTCGAGGAGGAATTTTTTGTAGCAATTAGAAAAATTAATTTAAAAAAACACTTTGCAACAATGGAAAAGCTTTATCCAAATAAATTTAAGAGCATAGAATCTAGACCACAGTTGGAGGGTGAACAGCCATGTAAAATTGGACCACTCGGCTTTACAGTAATTCCAGGGTTTAATGCTTCAGATTATGCAGCTGTGCACGATTTATTGGAATTACCTGGAGATGGAAGGGAGTGGGAGGAGAGCATAATTTTTTCTACTCCACATGCTACCCCTTTTTTCTCAGGAGGTAACCCCTCCACTTTTAACCCTCCCATCTCTCCAGGTACTCCTCTAGACATTTTTCATAGTACAGTACTTAAAGAAGTTAAATCGCTGCTATATCCAGAAGCAGTCCCCAACCTTAATAAAGAGGAATGGGAGGCTCTAAATTGGCTAGGATCCAGAGATGATATTCAGATTTCACGGGCCGACAAGGGAGGAGGGATTGTAGTGTGGTATACAGTTGATTACGAAAAGGAAATCAATAGGCAACTAGGAGATGTCCAAGTATATGAAAAAATAGCCTTTGATCCCACAAGTAAAATAATGGATGCAGTTAGAAATTTTCTGCGCAAGTCCGTTCAGAACGGTGTTCTATCGGAATCTGCTGCAGGAAAACTACTGCCCAATAATCCAAGTAAACCACACATATATATCCTGCCAAAAACACATAAAAATGTTTTACCCCCCCCAGGTCGCCCAATTGTCGCTGGAATAGGCGCCCCTACAGCCTACCTTTCCAGCTACATTGACTGGCTCCTGTCCCCACTCCTCTCCTCCATCCCTACTTATCTCAAGGACTCAGGGGATTTGATTAGATCCCTGGACAACTTTGAGTGGCAAGATAATTTCCAATTAGCCAGCATTGATGTAGAAAGTCTGTATACCCGCATTCCACATAATGCGGGTATACAGACTCTAAAAAACTTTCTCCAACTCACAGAAAAATCCGATTCATTTATATCATTCGTTACTGAAGCCGTATCACTTATTCTCAATAACAACTTTTTTCAACATAAAGGTCAATGGTTCAAGCAACGGTTCGGAACCGCGATGGGGACACCCGTCTCTTGTCTATATGCCAACATTTTTTGGGCCATATTTGAGCAATGCTATATTTTTTCCCCACTGAATCCATTCATCGGACATATTAAATTATTATTCCGATATGTGGATGATATACTTATAATCTGGGATGCCTCCGAACACCTATTTAAGGAATTTATTTTGTATCTAAATGAGATTAATGACGTGAACATGCTGTTTACTTATGTGTTCGGAGGTAACCACCTTGATTTTTTGGATATATCCATTACTATCAACAATAATATAATTACTACATCTGGCTTCAGAAAACCCTCCTCTAAAAATGCATTGTTACACTATGGGTCATCTCATCCAAGGAAAATGAAAGACAGCATCCCATTTAGTCAAATGGCTCGTCTAAAACGTATAAATAGTGACCATAATACGTATGAAGAACAACTAAAAGACCTTAGTCAGAGATTTATCGAACGAGGGTATCCAACACATGTGATACACCAGGCACAGAATAAAGTTAACAAATTATCCCGCAACTCCCTTCTTAGTTCAAAAATTAAACAAGAGAAAAAATCTACTGATAGGTTCTGTCTCCCATTCACGAATACTCCTATGAATACAACTATCAGCAAAGCCATACATAACAATTGGTTTATCTTACAAAAAGACACGGAGTTGAAAGACTTCGTTGCAGATAGACTAATTGTAACATTTAAACGTAACAGAACAATTGGTGACTTCCTGAAAAAGAAACAGCAACATAATAATAACAAAGTATCATGGCTTACCGACACTAGACCTATAGGTATGTTTCGCTGTGGTAGCTGCTCTTTTTGTAATACATGCATCAAAGGAAAAGTTCTGCAATTAGGTGCACACACAATACACATAAAACAGCCTATTACCTGCAGGTCCAAATATGTAGTATATTGCTTGGTATGTGCATGCGGCCTATATTATATAGGCAAAACGATTCGGCCATTATTCCATAGAATCCGTGAGCACACCAGATCCCTACGAACAGGCAAAGGAGTTCCTAGATTCATTTCACACATGGCCGAATGTCACAATTCTGATCCGAACATGTTCAGATTTTCCGGTATTGAGAGGGTAGAAACCAATTTTAGAGGTAAAAATAGAGACCAAACCCTATTGGCTAAAGAAGCACGGTGGATTCTCCGGCTGGAGGCCACCGGTGCAATAGGTCTGAATGATAAGAATGAACTCAGTGTTCTACTATAATCATATTTCCTCTTTTACATAATGATTTGTTGCTCGCAATTAAGTTTAAGATTTTCTGTACTTTATTTGTTTTTAATTCACTGGGTTACACGTTTTTTGTAACAGTTTGTTTGTATCACTATGGTAACAAAAAAACAGATAAGACAGGATCTGACGTCAGACGCGGTAGGGGCCTGACGAAGTGCTTTGATAGCACGATACGGACCGTGGCCCGCTGTTGTCTGCTACTCCCACACCGTGACATCTGCCCCCCGTGGCTTGCATCTATGTCTGCACGATATGCAATAAAGTAAGATTTTGCTACTGCCTCTCGGGTCTTGGGTGAGTTGCTCCTATTCATTTATCTTTTTATGCCATTGCCATTTGGACTATACCGCACAGTGTGAGCACCACCCGCAGCAGGCACATTACTTCCTACGCCTTTTCCACAATATACAGGAACATATACATACGTTTCCAGCTTATACTACTAGTGCCAGGCTTTTTTGCTTCTACTATATTGACTAACATGCTGGTGTTGCTCCATACTTTTTATTTTCACAAGAGGTAAAAGGAAAAAAAGACCCCCAAAATGTGTAAAGCAATTTCTCCTGAGTACGAAAATACCACATGTGTGGGCGAAAAAATGCTCTGCGGACGCACAACAAGGCTCAGGAGTGAGAGTGCACATTTGAGGCCTAAATTGGTGATTTGCACAGGGGTGGCTGATTTTACAGCGGTTCTGACATAATAAAATAAATACCCACATGTGACCCCATTTTGGAAACGACACCCCTCACGGAACGTATCAAGGGGTATATGAGCCTTAACACCCCACAGGTGTTTCACGAAATTTCGTTAAATTTGGATGGAAAAATGAAAAAAAAAAAAAAAAAATTTCACTAAAATGCTGGTGTTACCCTAAATTTTTCATTTTCACAAGGGAAAATAGGAAAAAGCCCCCCAAAATTTGTAACCCCATTTTTTTGAGTATATATATATATATATATATATATATATATATAATATGTATATATATATACTCCATATGTGGATGTAAAGTGCTCTGCTGGCGAACTACAATTCTCAGAAGAGAAGGAGCGCCATTGGGCTTTTGAAGAGAAAATTTGTCGAATTGAAGGCCATGTGTGTTTACAAAGCCCCCCGTGGTGCCAGAACAGTGGCAGAATGTAATAATGGGTACAGGGAGCATTTACGCCCCACAGATGTCTGACAGATTTTTGGAACAGTGGTCCGTGAAAATGAAAAATGTTATTTTTCATTTGCTCAGCCCACTGTTCCAAAGATCTGTCAAACGCCAGTGGGGGGTAAATGCTCAAAGCACCCCTTATTAAATTCTGTGAGGGGTGTAGTTTCCAAAATGGGGTCACATGTGGGGGGGTCCACTGTTCTGGCACCACGGGGGGCTTTGTAAACGCACATGGCCCCCGACTTCCATTCCAAACAAATTCTCTCTCCCATAAGCTCAATGGCGCTCCTCCTCTTCTAAGTATTGTAGTGCTCCAGCAGAGCACTTGACGTCCACACAGTGGGTATTTCCATTCTCAGAAGAAATGGGGTTACAAATTTTGTGGGTCATTCTCTCCTATTATTCCTTGTAAAAATGTAAAATGTGGGGAAAAACCAGCATTTTTGTGATTTTTTTTTTCATTTACACATCCAACTTTAATGAAAAGTCGTCAAACACCTGTGAGGTGTTAAGGCTCACTGGACCCCTTGTTACGGGCCTTGAGGGGTGTAGTTTCCAAAATGGTATGCCATGTGTGGGGTTTTCTGCTGTTCTGGCACAATAGGGGCTTCCTAAATGTGACATGCCCCTAAAAACCATTTCAGAAAACTCACTCTCCAAAATCCCATTGTCGCTCATTCCCTTCTGAGCCCTCTACTGCGCCTGCCGAACACTTGATATACACATATGAGGCATTTCTTTACTCAAGAGAAATTGGGTTACAAATTTTGAGGGGATTTTTCTCCTTTTACCCCTTGTAAAAATTAAAAAATTGGGTCTACAAGAACATGCGAGTGTAAAAAATGAAGATTTTCTCCTTCATATTGCTGTTATTCCTGTGAAACACCTAAAGGCTTAACACACTTATTGAATGTCATTTTGAATACTTTGAGGAGTTCAGTTTTTATAATGGGGTCATTTGTGGGGTATTTCTAATAAGAAGGCCATTCAAATCCACTTCAAAACTGAACTGGTCAATGAAAAATTCCGATTTTGAAAATTTTGTGAAAAATTTGAAAATTGCTGCTGAACTTTGAAGCCCTCTGATGTCTTCCAACAGTAAAAACATGTCAACTTTATGATGCAAACATAAAGTAGACATATTGGGGGAGATTTATCAAAGTTGTCTATGTCCCGCATCAATATAGACCAAACTACAGAGGGTTAGTCTGGTCTATTGTGCACCTAATTTATCAAATGGCGCACAGCTCTTGATAAATTCTGTGCACAGACTGCATGATCTATGCTTTAGTCTATATTTAAACCTGCTCCAACATGATCTGACATTTCGGCGTACTTTCAGCCTATGCGACTTGTCGCTGAAAAGTCGCACTTGATAAATTCAGCACCAATGCATTTTTCAATGCATTTCAGTCTAAAATAGACTTGCATGCATCATGTTCTAAAAATTCTCTAGAGCAAAAGTCGCAGAAAAGTCGCACATATTTAGACTGCGACTTTCTGTGCGACAAATTTAGACAGGAAAAAACAGTCTAAATCCTTTGATAAATCTCCCCCATTGTATTTGTCAATCAAAATATAATTTATTTGGAATGCCTATTTTCCTTACAAGCAGAGAGCTTCAAAGTTAGAAAAAGGCTAAAATTTCTATTTTTTCATCAAATTTTGGACTGTTTCACCAAGAAATGATGCAAGTATCAACAAAATTTTACCACTATCAAAAAGTAGAATATGTCACGAAAAAACTATCTCGGAATCGGAATGAAAGATAAAAGCATCCCAGAGTTGTTAATGCTTAAAGTGACAGTGGTCAGATGTGCAAAAAACGCTCTGGTCCTACAGTGAAAATTGGCCTGGTCCTTAAGGGGTTAAACTCCTTCACTGTATTTGCAGCGACCACTTCTGCAGGAAGGCTATTCCATGCATCCACTACTCTCTCAGTAAAGTCATGCTTTCTGAGGCCCCAATAGAATACTTAGGTTTTCCAAAGTACATTACAGAACTTTTGCACCATTGCCAAAGCGTTTAGACCCAAAAGTTGGCCTCCCAGCTCATAGACTCCTACTAGTATTAGACTTGTCTATATTACATGGTATGACACATTTATGGATGAAAACAGCTGTGCAGATAAAAGAGGAAAAGGAAAATAATGACAACTTGGTTCTTCATTATGATAGATGAGCTGCCATGGAACGCTAATCAATAATTATCTATTATTATACATGTACCAGAAACAAGGTATTATGTTGTCTATACAATTGACTTGGATGTGACTATATATATCAGTCATTAGGATTCCCCGCAGAGTCTCTGCTCTGTTATAGAAGCTTTTATTTATTTTTTAAATAAAGTGATTAATTTAAAAAATATTTGTGGTAAAAGATACATACAATACATAGTTAATCTACACTTTATTATATTATATTATTAGTATTGTTCCTTGTAATTATTACTAAAACTACCTGCACTTTTACACAACAGTCTTTTGGCCAATATTTAGTATCGGTAATTGTAGCCAAAACCACAAAAAGAATCAAAGCTGTCTATGTCCCACATCAATATAGACCAAACTACAGAGGGTTAGGCTGGTCTATTGTGCGCCTAATTTATCAAAAGTCACACGACTCTTGATAAATTCTGTGCACAGACTTTGTGATCTATGCTTTAGACTCTATTTAATCCTGCTCCAACATGGTCTGACATTTCGGACTTTCAGCCGATGCGACTTGTCGCTGAAAAGTCGCTTTTGATAAGTTCAGCACCAATGCATTTTTCCATCTAAAATAGAGTAGAATGCATCCTGTTCTAAAAATCCTCTAAAGCAAAAGTCGCAAAAAAAGCACATATTCAGACTGCGACTTTCTGTGCGACACATTTTGACAGGAAAAAAAGAGTCTAAATCCTTTGATAAATCTCCTCCAGTGTGTGACAGAGTGTTTTCCAACCTAGGATACCTCCAGCTGTTGCATAACTACAACTCCCAGCATGCACTGACTTATTTGTTTTTGTTTTTTTACATGAACACTTTAAAACAAGACATTTTTCTTTCAAGTTATTTTTTTTTTTCCAGTTTTGATGAGATAAAAAAATTGTCATAAATATAACTATAGACAATTTTTTCCTCTATAATTCTTGTGGTATAATTAGGACAATTATTCAGAGTAGTCTAGCAGTACCCAATTAAACAATGCTGCCATCTCCTGCCTTCTCCTGGTAGTGCCCTGTGTTCATTGCTTATTGTCACTGTGACAGTCTACTGGTCTGAGTATAATGATTCAGTCATACAAAATATAAATATAACTTCATAAATCAATACACAGCACATATATAAAATACTAGATTACATGCTGACTGTTCTGCACATCTGCTTGTAGGGGGAGATCAGACATTATTCCTCATAACTTAACCCAAAATTAAGCTATGGGTGGAGGGTTAATCAGTACATTTATTACAATAAATCTCCTTGGTTATCACAAGAACCCTAACTTTACCATCCACTGTATGCAAAACTGAATGCAACATAACTTTTATTAAAGTGCCTCTGGCAGATTAAAAAAACCTCCACTGGTCTAATCGGTGTAAAGACTAGATATTCTTTCATCCAGGCATGTGTCCTGATAGGCCTATTTACTGCTGCTAGAAAAGGGGACCATGTTAAGGTCCTTTGCATAGTCTCTCATTTGCTTTATATTGAAGCACACCTGTCATAATACCAAACAAAATAATGCTATATGTTGCTCACTAGGTCATGCAGATTCTTTGCATATCTTTTTATGTGTTTAGCTTCTGTATTTTGCTCACAAATCCCTATGTTCTGCTGCTCACTCATTCTGACATCCACTGCTCAGGAAGGGGCATGTCCAAGGGAAGCACTGATCCTGCCCTCAATCACTATGCATTCACTTCTTCCCTGAATCTGTTGTACTCTGCTGGGTTGCTTCATCCAATCCCCACAGGCTGATCTGTAACCCCCTCCTCCAAAGGGTATATAACAAAATATTGAGATGACTTTTTGTTATTGACCAAATACTTATTTTCCACCATAATTTGCACATAAATTCTTAAAAAATCTGATAATGTGATTTTATGGATTTTTTTTTCTTATTATGTCTCTCATAGTTGAGGTTAGATATGAGCAAATAAAAAAAATAAAAATTGATTCAGCCAATTCGCCAAATTTTCCCAAAAAATGTGGTTTGGTCTGAATTTATTTGCGGCAAATCTGTATTAAAAACGGCTATTTCTGGCCTTCGGAGAGCCTCAATATTGGTGTAGAACACTTTAACAATGTATGGTTCATTGTAACCAGTGGGGATTAAAAACTTCCCCTGTAAGGCCCTACTTTCGCATTATTCATTACATTCTTAACAAGTGTTCTCGCCCTAAAAAGGGCAGCCCCACACAGGAACGCCTCCCTATTTCCACCTGCAAACACTGCCATTTCCCAGGGTTTTTAGGTGGAAATAGGGAGAGGCTCCTGTATGTGCCGCCCTTTTTAAGACGAGTAACACTTTCCTTGAAAAGGTGGAAGAGAACAACGTATTGTCCATTGTAGCTGGTGGGGGTAAAAAATTCCCCTGTAAGGCCCAACTCTCGCCCTATTAATTTCCTTCTTGGCAAGTGTTACTCGCCCAAAAAAGGGCGGCCCACACAGGACACTCTCCCTATTTCAACCTAAAAACCCTATGAAATGACAGTGTTTGTACATGGAAATATGGAGAAGTTCCTGTGTGGGGTCGCCCTTTTTAGGGCAAGTAACACTTGTCAAGAAGGGAATTAATAATGAGAGAGTAGGGCCTTAGAGGGGAAGTTTTAACCCCCACCATTTACAATGAACCATACGTTGTTCCCTTCCCCCCTTTTAGAGGTCTTTGCATCACATCAATACTAGGTGGTATAGGTGGCACATTCGTGTTTTTTGCACACCTTTCCTTTTGTTTGATTTTTTTTTTTTTTTTAAATGGCACACTACTGGCCAGGCAGGGCAGCTTTTCCAGGGCAAACTCTGCTAGTTACGTCCACAAATCAAGTTTGGCTGCCCAGAAGTCCAGTGGATCTTCAAGGTGTTTTGGCATGGTCTTGTCAAGATATGCCACCACCTGCTGTTTTAGGTCCTGATCCAGGTCTACCTGCTGCTAATGAGTTGCTTCACTATGTGGGTGTAGAAAGCTACTCAACAGTGACTGGTACTGCTCTTGCCACCCACCCCTCCCCAGCAGCCATGGCAGAGGATGGTGAGCGCAGAGGAACGCACAGATAGGCATCGGCCACCCGTCCACATAGGATGTCTCTGTAGTAGGTCAGTTTGTCCTCCCTCTCAGTGGGTGTAAAAAAGGCCCCCCATTTTGTGCTGGTAGCGAGGATCCAATAAGGTGGAGAGCCAGAAGTCATCCCGCTGCCGAATGGTGACAATTTGGCGGTCACTACGCAAGCAAGTAAGCATGCATCGTACCATTTGTGCAAGTGACTTGGAGGAACTCCCTGCTTCCATCTTCACTGCATACTGCCACGGAGTTTCTTGGTCCTCTGTATCACCTTCCTCGTAACCCTCTAGCTCCTCTTGCTGCTCCTGCTCCTCCTCTCCTGTCAGATGACTAGAAAAACCGCCCATCATGCGAAACCTAAACTGTGCTCCACTGTGCCCCTCCCCCTCCAGTTCAACCCCTCACAGGGCTCATGTGGCCGTTAGATGCAGTGCCCTGACCAGCCATCATTTCCAACACAAGTTGTAGTAAATAAAGCAGTGGAATGACATTGTTCATCCCTTAATCCTGGCGACTGACTAATAAGGTGGCTTCCTCAAAGGGCCTGAGAAAACAGCAGGTGTCACTGGTTGACGTTGAAGTTACACAGGGGGGTCCCCCTATCCGCTTGGATCATCAAGAAATTGGTGATGGCTTTTCTCTGTTCATGTAGTTGGTCCAACATATGGAGGGGGGAATTCCAACATGTGGAAACAACGCAAATCAGACAATGTAGGGGATACCGTTCTGACGCTGCAGCACAAGGAGGGTGTGCTTTGCGGTGTACGAGTGGCTGAAGTACATGCAAAGTTTCTTTCACATTGTTAGGATTGCAGATGGGGGGAACACTTCAGGAACCGCTTGACAACCAGATTGAACACGTGTGCCATGCAGGGCGCATGTCTCAGGCTTCCTTGTTGCAACAGAGAGAAGATGTTTTTCCCATTGTCGGTCACCATGGTTACCATTTCCAGTTTATGTGAAGTAAGCCATGATTCGATTTCTTGATGAATGACTTTTAGCAGTTCCTGCCCTGTGTGACTCTGTTTGCCAAGGCAAACCATGTGAAGAACAGTGTGACTCCTCCGTGCCATGTACACATGGTATGCTGTAGGGGCACTGAGACTTGTCCGTGCAGTGGAGGATGAGGAGGCGGAGTCACACACTGTCACAGGACCAACAGCTTGAGAGCATGGAGGTGGAAGCGGCGTGACCTGTCCAAGTTGCTATTGTGGGGAAGGGTTTATAAAAAGAAAAAAGGAGGGCAGCACCTTGTATAATCCTGCGAGTATACAGGGAATAAGGTGAGTGGCTGTCTTGAAGACTATCACCTATTGAATGCAGGTAACAATCACGTAACCCCTGGCAACGGGGTGGTCTTTGGGAATGGCAGGCCAATGAAGCTTGACCGGAGACTCAGACAAGAGGTCGGGTAAAACGATGAGCAGAAAAGCAGAAAAAAGGGGTCCAAACAAGGGCGCTATCCCATAAAGCATACAGTGAATACAATTTCAAATAAAAGAAAAGAAAAGGATGACTTGACGGACTAGCAGAACTTATACTTTATTTAAAAAAAAAAGTGGTCTGCATGAACATCCATGGGCAAGACGTGTTTTGGGTACAATATTACCCTTTATCAATTGCAAATTTCATTTTATTTTATTTGAAATTTTATTCACTGTATGCTTTATGGGATAGCACCCTTGTTTGGAGCCCTTTTTTCTGCTTTTCTGCTCAAGTTGCTGTTGTGGCTATGCAGGAACCATATTCACTCAGTGTGCCGTAAAGAACATGTATTGTCCATGACCGTAGTTACAGCTCCACACATCGGTGCTGCCGTACACTTTGGTACACATCGACAGGCTCAAGGACTGGATCACCTTCTGTTCTACAAAATTGTGAAGGCTGGTACTGCCTTCTTCGCAAAGAAATGATGGCTTGAGACTCCCCACCTCGGCTCAGCACAAGCCATCAGTTCTCTGAAAGGTGCAGAGTCCACCATTTGAAAAGGGAGGGACTGCAACACCAGCAACTTGGACAGGAGCATATTCAGCTTCTGCACCGTTGAATGAGTGTGCGCATACTGTCGTCTCCTGGACATTGCTTCGCCAATGGATTCCTGGCGCAATGACTGACTCGAAGTAGGACAAGCAGGAGCATCTGGAGCGACAGAAGATGGGAGTGACACACAGCTCCGTTCAGCTCAGGTTGGAGCCTTGGCTGGATAAAAGAGGGAGCGGCGTGCCACTCGTGGATGCAGCAGGCTGGACCACCACATCGGAGCCACGGTTCTCCCAGGCCGCTTCATGGTGATGAAGCATATGTTGACACAGGGCCGTGGTACCAATATTGGGACCCTGGCCACGCTTCACTTTCTGCCGACACATCTTGCATGTGGCCATGTTAACCTCTTCCGGATGCTTGATGAAAAACTGCCACACCACCGAGTAGCTGATTTTCCCACAAACAGTCCGCACTGATTGACTTCTACTGCTGCCGACTACAGGAACCCCTGTTCCACTACCAGGGTAGGCTGCCGCAAAGCAGGTGGTCTACCCCGGGCACGTTTGGCTCCAGAATTTCCCCTTCTGCCACCATGCTGACTGCCAACCATGCTACCGCCTTGCTGGCTCTGCTGCTGCCTCACAGGCAACTTTCAACCCTCTTCTCCTGATGATGATGAAGCCCATTCTGCACCCAGCTCCCAAGAGCGATCAGCTTTATCATCATCAAGTTGTGTCTGCACGTCACTGATGTCCTCCTCAGGTTCCCCACAGTGTCTGCTTCAGAAGCCTGAATGCTTGCAACACCGTGTCCCACACCACTCTCCTCATCACTACTTGCCCACTTAGCGGAGGAAGTGGCGGATATCTCCTCCACTTCTTGGCTGGGCAGCAGCTGCTGACTGTCCTCTAGTATATCGTTTAGCTCACTAAATAGTTTAGCTGAACCCACAGCATAAGATAATTCTGTAGGGGAGGGAACAGCATAGGACAGTGGCAATGGGAGGACAGCCACTGCTCCTGTACCATGCCAACTGAGGGTTGTGTCCTGGAGCTCAGGCCCCTCGCTGCGACTCCTGCTGCAACTCGCCCCTAGTCTGCTGCAACCTCTGCCTGATGAATTTGGATCTCTGCCTCTCCTCTGTGCACGCCCTGGCACTTCTCTGCCTGACATACTTAGTGTGCATATGAAGGGGGTACAATGCGCTCCACTATGCTTAAAACAGTATTTGACTACAACACCAACAGGTGTGTACTTTTGACTGGCCTTTCACATTATCTAGGCCCTTAAGACATTAACAAGAACAAAATGGTACAACACTTAGATGTACGTATGTGGTATGCACTTATGAGGGGAGGACAATGTGCTCCAGTATGCTTAAAACAGTATTTGTCTGCCTGGCCTGTACTTCTGCCTGGCCTTTCACAGCATCTAGGTCCTGAAGACTTTAAAGGGGTACTCTGCCCCTAGACATCTTATCCTCTATCCAAAGGGTAGGGGATAAGATGTCTGATCACTGGGGTCCCGCAGCTGGGAACCCCTGGGATCTTGGCTGCGGCACCCCGCTGTCATTACTGCACAGAGCAAACTCGCTCTGTGCGTTATGACGGGCAATACAGGGGACAGAGCATCGTAACAAAATGGCTGCGCCCCTTGTGACGTCACGGTTCGCCCGCTTCAATACAGGTCTATGGGAGGGGGTGCGGGAGCTGTCATGCCTCCTTCTATAGACTTGCATTAAAGGGGCGGGTCGTGACATCATGAGGGCGGAGCCATGATGTCACAATGCTCCGGCCCCTGTATCATCCGTCATTATGCACAGAGTGAGTTTGCTCTGTGCAGCAATGACAGCGGGGTGCCACAGCCGAGATCCCGGAGATCCCCAGCAGCGGGACCCCCGCGATCAGACATCTTATCCCCTATCCTTTAGATAGGGGATAAGATGTCTAGGGGCAGATTACCCCTTTTATAGGAACAAAATGGTACACCACTTAGATGTACGAACAGGTTACACTTAAAAGAGGACAACATGCTTTTAGTGCTCTGCTCGACCTAACTGGCTGGCTATTATTAGCTTTTCAGTTGTTGTACACACCAGTGCTGCAGCACACAGTCGCTGTAAACTTAACCCAAAATTACACTTTCTCTCTCAATCTCACTCCCTTCCCTATCAGTTATTTTAGGCTGGATTTGGGCTTTTCTGTGTAACACACACTGCTCTCTGTCCCTCTCTCTCTGTAATAGAACACTGAAGTGACTGGCTATGAGATGGCTGCTGATTATATAGGGCTGTGACATCACAGGGGTGGCTGGCTGCTGATAGGCTGTATGCTGTATGTGATTAAGGGTCATCCCGCCAACCCTTATTCCCGCCCTCCCAGGTTTCCTTTCCCCATTTCCTCAAATGTGGATCTGACATTTTAGATGCCCTGGAGCCTGGACCGCACTAAATGGAGTTTAATGATGCTTTTTGCACTATAGAATCGCGGCGATTTTCTCATTTGTTACGAATCAATTAAATGAACCAGACATATCTAAAATATTCATCTAATGATTAAATTATAGATGAAAGGTACAACAGGACTCTCTCTAGATTGTAGGTAAATGGTTTCCAAACTTTGGACATTCAGCTGTTCCAAAACTACAACTCACAACATGCCCGGACAGCTGTTGGCTGTTTGGGCATGCTTGGGGTTGTAGTTTTTTTAAATATTAAAATCCCATTCTAAGAACTATTTGAAAACTCAGAAAAATCAGGGAATGGGGCATCCTTACAGGGGTATTCCAGGAAAAAACTTTTTTTTATATATCAACTGGCTCCAGAAAGTTAAGCAGATCTGTAAATTACTTCTATTAAAAAATCTTAATCCTTCCAATAATTATCAGCTGCTGAAGTTGACATGTTCTTTTCTGTCTGGCAACAGTGCTCTCTGCTGACATCTCTTCTTGTCTCGGGAACTGCACAGAGTAGAAAAGGTTTGCTAGGGGGATTTGCTTTTACTTTGGAAAGTTCCAGAGACACGTGTCATCAGAGAGCATTTAGACAGAAAAGAACAACTCAACTTCAGCAGCTAAAAAGTACTGAAAGGATTAAAAAATTTTAATAGAAGTAATTTACAAATCTGTTTAACTTTCTGGAGCCAGTTGATATGTAAAAAAAAGTTTTTTCCTGGATAACCCCTTTAAGGCCCTCAGATTTACCCCCAGATCAACCTAGCTATACCATTCTGCATAGCTAAAAGTAGACACGTGCAATTCCTTTCGGAACAAATAGATTTTTCATTCATTTTCATCATTTTTGTACATTCTGATCCATCTGAAAGTAAGAAAAAACATAATCATATATTCAGACAAAACAGATACTGGGAATAAACAAAAAGAATAAGAAGAATAAAAAGAGAGTCCAAATGATGCAAAAGACTAAAATGACGAAAACAAAAAAACTGTCTAATAATGAATACAGGGCAATATTTGTGATGCATTCCTCCGAACATAATGAAATTACGTTTGAATTATCTCTCCCTTCTCCCATTCTGTGCTGTTTAACCCATTGTCCACATTTGGAGTTTGGTCATAGATTCTGACTGCCATGAGGTCCTACTCTATAACTACGTGCTATCAACAGTGTTGTGCCTGCAACACTGGTTCTTCATCTTTTTATCTGCTAACTATAACCACACTTAGATAACGCCACTATTTCTGTTCCATTTTAATAACATTCAGGAAAATTAAACCCTAATTTTGCTATTCATTATCTTTATTGGGTAGCAAAATCAGCTGTAGCAAATATTCAGCAAAAATATGCAACAGATCCTTTACATGTGATCGTACCCTGATGGTGAATCTAAGGTCTTTTTTTGATCAGCTAGCCTTACAATTAGAGGAAGATAATTTACCCTGGAAGGTCCTAATTTAAATATGATCCTGGACCTTTTAGTTGACAAGAAGGGTTCTTCTGGGTCTTTGCTTCCTACTGCTAGAACCAGGGTTAAAGTGCTGCCAGGTTACTTGGACCAGGTTTTGTGTATCAATGTGAGAACAGACACCAAGTGGTTTGCCGTGGTTTCCACAAGAAGCTTAATGTCAGAACATAACAACAAAATCAGACAGTAAGATCCCGGGTCCTTTCCCAGTTTTAGGAGCAGCACAATTATAACCTCCATTATAGAGCCCGGCAAACCATCTTCATTCTCTGCAGTTCATACTTCAAGTAATTGAGACAATTGCACTTTATTATATTGCTTAAAGGGATACTCCGCTGCTCAGCTTTGGAACAAACTGTTCCGAACACTGGAGCCGGCGCCAGGAGCTCGTGACGTCATAGCCCCGCCCCATCATGGTGTCACACCCCGCCCCCTCAATGCAAGTCTATGGGAGGGGATGTGACAGCCGTCACGCCCCCTCCCATAGACTTGCATTGAGGGGGTGGGGTGTAATGTCATGAGGGGGAGGGGCTATGATGTCACGAGCTCCCAGGGCCGGCTCCAGCCTTCGGAACAGTTTGTTCCAATCGCTGAGCAACGGAGTATCCCTTTAAGGAATTTGTTAGGGAGACCATCAACCCCCGGTGATTTTTTATCTAGCAATGCACTAAGGGCCTCCTCTAATTCCTCCGCTGTTAATGGTGCAAGACACGAATAAAAACTGTCTGTTGAGGAGCAAGTGGGCAAGATGACACATGGTGTACTTTCTTAACAGCAAACAGAGGTGTGACTGTTTCCTTTAAACATAGTAAGAAGCTAATGTTCAAAGAACTCTCCCAGATTGCGCCCCTCCGCCTTCTCTGGGACCCCCACAAACATGACATTATTTGAGAATTCATTGGAGCAGTGCAGCCATGCCAGCTACATCCAGGACAGGAGATGGTGTAGTACCTGGGGTCTGGCCCTGAAGAGCCTCCATAACGGTTCTTCTTTTCTTCACCTATATTCTGGTTCTTGCCAGCTATAGTGATACCCGGCCACTCCAGGTTTAAAAAGTTTAAATGTACATGTGTGTGATTATAAGAGGATACAGTGTTTTAAAAGGTCTCCTAGGCTTGGTGTCTGGATCTTCTTCTTGTTGGTCTTGAAGATGTCATCCCCTGCCCTGGCAGCAGTGCATTAAGGGAACCAAACCATCAATAAGAGAAGCTATGCATGTGATACTATATCCCAGAAACTAGAAAATGGAAGAAGATAATAAAAATCCTGTGATCTGAATCATATAGTAATGACATAAGCCTTCGGTCAATACTGATATTATCTCATGTGTTTTAATTATTAAGATTATTATAAAGTATACTGATATTTGAACCATTACACTTTATGAGTCTGTTTCTTGTGTAGATTCTTAATTCTCCTTACTGTCTGTAATGGTCAGTGAGGAGGTCTCTCTATTCATATCCTAGTGCTTGTTTTGGACTTTTTGTTTCTGTATTAAGTTCTCAACAAGTTCTTCAAGACCTGCTTCTCCGCCGGATTTGATTTCAAGCTCGGGTAGATCAAGCTATCTGTGATCTGGTTATCTATTAAGATTATAATAAAGTATACTGATATTTGAACCATTTATACACTTTATGAGTCTGTTTCTTGTATTGGTTCTCAATAATCCTTATTACCTGTAATAGAAAGTGAAGAGGTATCTATATTCATATTCTAGTCCTTGTTTGGGACTCTTCTATATGAAGTTCTCAACAATAATAGCAATAGACATGCCTATGGCAATCCATGGCAAAAATACAAGGCTAAACTTCTGCCATATATGTGACCGTAGAGCAGTAATTTTTCTGTGTAGAGTCCTGGAAAAAATGAATGCTGACACAAATGTGGCTGTGATCTATCCTGACCAGATTCTTAGTTAGTGATAGGTATAATATTTAAAAACCAAACCGTGTTTTACTTGAAGGGGGTTGGGTGTCCTATCTACAGGACATTAGGAAGCCTTGGATCTGTGCACTGTTTGTAGTGGTGACCGAGGCTTCCGGTTCCCATACACTGTTTTTTTCAAGAGTCACAGCAGTGCCGATCAGTTGGTTGGCATTTCACTGATTAACTATTAATGGCTTATCCTGTGGATAGGTTATCAATAGTTTATGGCTGGAATCACCTTACAACCCTGCGTCTTCGCCATCCTTATTACTTACCAGGTTCCTCCTGGCACTTCTCCTCTTTGTTTGAACGGAGGAGGATGGTCTTACAGATGTAGCAAGATGGAGGGATGTTCTGTGGGCCAAAGATGGTGAATTTCTGATGATCTCTCCTGAATTAGCAAATAGCCCACCCAGGATGAATTCTCCTCTTTTGTCCATGACCAATGCAAACAGTCTTGTGCCATGATCTAAAATCAAATAGAATATAAATTACAAAAACATTATTACCACAGACTAATCTGCATTAAGAATGGAAAGATTTGTTATCTAAGTACTAACCAGATCCCAGATAGCTTGATCTACCCGAGCTTGAAATCAAATCCGGCGGAGAAGCAGTTCTTGAAGTCCTTGTTGAGAACTTAATATAGAAACAAAAGGGGAAATTTATCAAAACCTGTGCAGAGGAAAAGTTGCCCAGTTGCCCATAGCAACCTATCAAATTGCCTCTTTTATTATTAACAAGGCCTCTGCAAAAGGACAGAAGCAATCGGATTGGCTGATATGGGCAACTGAGCAACTTTTCATCTGCACAGGTTTTGATAAATCTCCCCCAAAAAGTCCAAAACAAGGACTAGGATATGAATAGAGAGACCTCCTCACTATTACGGATAGTAAGGAAAAAGGGGTATTCCAGGAAAAAACTTTTTATATATATATATATATATATATATATATATATATCTACTGGCTCCAGAAAGTTAAACAGATTTGTAAATTACTTCTATTAAAAAATCTTAATTCTTTCAGTACTTATGAGCTTCTGAAGTTAAGGTTGTTTTTTTCTGTCTAAATCCTCTCTGATGACACCTGTCTCGGGAAACGCCCAGTTTAGAAGCAAATCCCCATAGCAAACCTCTTCTAAACTGGGCGTTTCCCGAGACAGGTGTCATCAGAGAGGATTTAGACAGAAACGAACAACCTTTACTTCAGAAGCTCCCAAGTACTGAAAGAATTAAGATTTTTTAATAGAAGTAATTTACAAATCTGTTTAACTTTCTGGAGCCAGTTGATATATATATATATATATATATATATATATATATATATATATATATATAAGTTTTTTCCTGGAATACCCCTTTAAGAATCTACACAAGAAACAGACTCATGAAGTGTAATGGTTCAAATATCAGTATACTTTATTACAATCTTAATAATTAAAACACATGAGATGACATCAGTATTTACCAAATGCCAGTGTCATTACTATATGATTGAGAACATAGAATTTCTATGCTCTTCTTCCACTTACTAGTTTCTGGTATGTAGTATCACATGCACATGCTCCTCTTATTGATGGATTGGTTCCTTTATTGACCATGCTCAGCACAAGTATCCCATTATATAAATTTAAAGGGGTACTCCGGCCCTAAGACATCTTATCCCCTATCCAAAGTCCATCACGCCACCTCCCATTGACTTGCATAGTGGGGGCGGGGCGTAACATCACGCTGGGGCGGAGTCGTGATGTCACGATACTCCAGCCCCGTGTTCGGGACCCGGCAGTTTGTGAGCTGCGCAGCTCAAAGAGGTGGGTGCCAAATGCAAGATTGCGGGGATCCTCAGCGGCAGGACCCCCGCGATCAGACATTTTATCCCCTATCCTTTGGATAGGGGATATGATGTCTTAGGGCCGAAGTACCCCTTTAATGAGCTGACCGGTGTCAGACAGTGATAGACAGTATACCATGGTTTTAAGACCAGTCCCAAAACTGTATACGGGGCAAAAATTAACCGATCAGAGTCACTATCTGACGCCAGTTGGCTAATTAAAGTGAATGGGTTTCAGCACCGGTCCGGCTGGGATACAGGAGCTCCCAGTTTTGAAATTTCCCAGCCTTAGACCTCTTTAGTGGAGAATAGATTGTGGACTGAATCTGTTGCTACCCAGCCTTAAACAACCTGCCGCAGTAAGAGCCTCCCCGACTGCAGTAGGAGATCAGAAATGCTAGGGCTAAGTTCACACTTCAAAAAATCCAGCTGGACAAAATCCGGACAAAAGATTCTGATTCTGAATCAGTTGGCACTAGGACCGACTTGGGGACACCATAGACAGCCATGTCTGAGGAGCAAACTCTACCTGAAGAATTAAGAAGCCTGTCGTAAATTCTGTAGTGTGAACCTAACCTAAAGCTAGGTTCAAACTTGGTGCACTTTCTCCACTATGGATCTTGACACAAGTTTGTAGCAATTCCAGGGCAACATTTACAGATTTTGCTGTCCACATTTCCATAAAAAAAGGAGCACGTCTTGGATTCTAAAATCCAAAGCATGTTTGTTTTCCACAGTTTCAAAACCACATGGCATGTATTTTACTGTAATCTGCTTCACTTTGAGGTGTGGAATCCTTGATGCGAATCTGCTGCTCAGAAAGATTTCTACAAGATCATTGCAAGTACATGCAGAAAAATCGATCATTTCTAGGTGTAGTAATTCTTTAAATAGTGGTGCAAAAAAAAGTATTGTTGCTTGTTGGAAGTTGCAGTTCTGTACATTACAGTACTAATTTCCAGTTCAAATAGAGTTAAATATCTATCTAGAAATGATACTCAAGTGTCCGCAATGGCGAGCCATCCTTGTATGAGATTATTAGCACAATGTTACCATAGTGATTTCGGAGATCCAGTTTACATCACTGCACTGGGGAAAATTTAATCGCAAGAATTTAAAATGCAATTTTGTTTTATTTCTCACTGGCGGTATCATTTCATTGTCAGAAATTCCAGCAATGAACAATCCATCAAGCTGTCACACCTAACACACCCAGTACAATGATGAAGTGCTTAGAGACTCTATTCTTCATGAGGAGAGACAGGTCAGACAACTTCTAGGAGGTCAAATCACAGAACTTCCAGAGAACATGGCTATAATGATGGCATAAATCCAAATGACATTAGAAGGGATGTTTTAAGCTACTTTCTGTAGAGAAGATCATTACAATCAGGTGCATCTACTAATTCAGAGACCTACTGCAGTTCCTTGTCTAAATCCTTGTAATCTGGATGTTTCTGTCCTTTGCATATACTTTTTGGAGCATCCAGGAGTCACACATAGTAGGGAAGATCTCTGGCAGAACATGCAAATCTACAATAAAATGCTGCTGAGAGCGACCAGGGGGAGCTATCAGCATGTGTCCTCATATATATCTTACTTCAATGGAAGCTGTGCAAGTATGCATGTAATGAGCTCCCGCCTCATGGCAGGTGAAGGCGTCTAGAAATCTACGGAATTCTAAGAATAGGCACTGTAGACCTGGCCTGCACATATGGGCAGAGTTTAGAAAGGATAACAAAAATGTCAAAGTCTCTCCTAAATTTTCTCCCTGAAAAAAAAAAATTAAAGTATACAAAACATGTCTTCTAGAAGGATAGGGAACCAAGATACAGGCAAGAAAATGGAAGCTTGTGATCGGGCTGTCGATGAAGGAGATAAATCCAAAGTAATGATAGCAATATTTATTGTATAATCATGTGCATGCAACGCATTTCAATACCATCCGATTTTTTCATCAGGCGCGTTGCGTGCACATGGTTATACAATAAATATTGCTATCATTACTTTAGATTTTTGTCCTTCATGAACAGCTAAAGAGACTTTGAAATTTTTTATGCTTTCTAAATTCTGACCATATCTAGTTAGCGTGGGAAGCCTCTGCAGTCGATCATACGAGAGAGAGAGAGAGAGAGAGAGAGAGAGAGAGAGAGAGAGGAGAGAGAGAGAGAGATGCTTATTTGCATACCTTTTTTCCCAGGGACAATTGCCTCCATGGCTGCTTTTACCCTATATGCATTTAGTGCATCTGCACTGGGTCCACTGACTACAGGGCCCAAGCAGCATAACTTTTAAGGGGTACTCTGAACTGGTGCCAGAAAGTTAAAGATTTATAACTTACTTCTATTTAAAAATCTTAATCCTTCCAGTACTTATCAGCTCCTGTATGCTCCAGAGGAATTTGTATTTCTTTCTTGAGTTTTTTCCAGTCTGACCACAGTGCTCTCTGCTGACACCTCTGATTTTTTAATAGAAGTCATTTACAAATCTGTTTAACTTTCTGGCACCAGTTCATTTGAAAAAAAAAAAAAAAAAGTTTTTCATTGGAGTATTCCTTTAAACGTTATCTGCCGGCAGAAACAGAGATTTCTCAACATGGAGATTCCACTGCAGCAGAATCATGTTCATTTAACAGGATTCTGCTGCTCTGTGCACGTGGCGGAATTTCCATACCAGATGTTTCCAGCACGGAAATTCCATTTTCCGTGTCCGCAGAAAGAATTAACCTGTCCATTCTTTCTGCGGACACTACACAGAATGCATAGCCATCTAAGAGACAGCGCATTCCCGTGTGGCCCTAGCGCTGGCATGTTTATTCTGGCACTCTCAGTTTGCGGAATGTCGGCACGAAGATTCTCTATGCAGACATTCAGTAGTGTGAACATAGCCTTAGTCTGCCTATACACCTAATGGGCAGAGAAAGGGTCTTTCTACCTACCTAAAGGTAGGGGGCCCTGCCTATTCACTTTATGAGAGAAAGGGGGCACTGACTATCAAAATAATAGGAGGAGTCTACTTATCCTCAGATGTAGCCAAGTTGAAGGTAACTGTCATAACGAATATGTATGGATGTGTTAACCCCCAAGTCCTGCATAAGGGTACGTTCAGACGACCGGATCCACAGAGTATTTTATGCTGCGGATCTGCCGTCAGAGGACCACTACAGGGTGCATTTAGATGTGCCTGCTCGGAGCGTCAATACACACTGCGATGTGCGAGTCGCCGCGTGCATGCACAGTATACTTGCACGTCGCGGCTGCTCTCGGCCTAGCTCAGGGAGCAGGGGGCAGCACATGTGCGGCAACTCGCACATCGCGGCAGTGTGTCTGCTCATAGCGGCGTTTTGTCGCTCTGAGCAGGCACATCTAAAGGCACCCTGTAGGGGGTCTTTCAGCGGCGGATCTGCAGCGTAAAATACTCTGGGATCCGCTCATCTGAACGTACCCTTAGAACTACAAATGTAGAAAAGTTAACAGTCAGGATCAGAGCATGTTAACTAAATGCGTTAACCCATCAAGTCTTTGCGACCTCTGTACCTAATGGCGGGTTCTGTCTATGTACCTATGGAGTGTGGGAGGAAACCACAGTACCCACAATAATCCCAAAAAACCACAGAGGAACATACAAGCTCCATGCAGATGCAGGGCTCCAGCGTTGTAAGACATAAACGCTCACCCGAGAGCCACTATGCCACTGAGCTACCCACATATAAGATTCCCTATACCAGCTGACTTTCTCAACAAGGAGAAAAATGAGTGCCAAAAGTGATGTTGATTCCTAAAATTGCAATTTGTGCAGCATCTATGAGGTGAAAAGTAAACATTATTCTCTGGCCAGGAACCGCCTCATCTTCAACAGGGAGGACAAGTCTGTCCAGGACTGCCACAGGCTGCTTAGGGACTATTTCATCTTGGACAGTCCGGACGCTGATGAAGAAGAGGACTAACGCCCCTCTACTCCCCACCTCCCCATGCCTTTGCTGAGTATTTTGGCCCTGTGATCCGTTCCTCCCTACCCCCATAGACCCTACCCCCCCTCCCCGATCACAGTTTATAATACATTGTTGTTGGACTTTGTTTCTCCGATAATGAATGATGGAGCGGAATGTTGGTGTAGCATGTGGTATAGTGTATAGCGTTGGGAACCTGTGCTGTATATTGTACTGTCATGCTTTGTGTGATTGTAATTTATTGTCCACAACCAAACTCACCCGGGCTCAGCAACTATATGAGCACACGGGTTGCTACTACGTATTTCAAAACTATAACATGAGACCACAGAAGAAAAGATGATATACCAAAAAGGTGCACACCCACTGTTCAAATACAATTAAATACATGATTTTATTGTTTATTAACACACATGATTTAAAGTAGACAAAACATTAAAACCATTTAAAAGGCCCAAAGGCCACTACACATCAGGGGAACCCCCTAACAAAAGAGGGGGGAACCACTCCTGGGACACCTGCACAGTCAATGGTAATCAATGCGATCTCATAGCCCTAATCAAGATCGCAGTGTACAGTGGGGATCAAATGTTTTGGGCACCCCGGGTAAAAATTTGTATTAATGTGCATAAAGAAGCCAAGGAAAGATGGAAAAATCTCAAAAAAGCATCAAATTACAGATTAGACATTCTTATAATATGTCAACAAAAGTTCAATTTTATTTCCATCATTTACACCTTCAAAATGACAGAAAAAAAAAATGGTGCCTGCAAAAGTTTGAGCACCCTGCAGAATTTATAGCATGCACTGCCCCCTTTACAAAGCTGAGACCTGCCAGTGTCATGGATTGTTCTCAATCATCATCTGGGAAAATCAGGTGATGTCAATCTCAAAGGTTTTAAATGCCCAGACTCATCTGACCTTGCCCCAACAATCAGCACCATGGGTTCTTCTAAGCAGTTGTCTAGAAATCTGAAACTGAAAATAGTTGACGCTCACAAAGCTGGAGAAGGCTATAAGAAGATAGCAAAACGTTTTCAGATGTCAATATCCTCTGTTCGGAATGTAATTAAGAAATGGCAGTCATCAGGAACAGTGGAAGTTAAAGCAAGATCTGGAAGACCAAGAAAAATATCAGACAGAACAGCTCGCAGGATTGTGAGAAAAACAATTCAAAACTCACGTTTGACTGCACAATCCCTCCAGAAAGATGTGGAAGACACAGGAGTTGTGGTACACTATTCCACTATAAAGAGATACTTGTACAAATATGGTCTACGTGGAAGAGTCATCAGAAGAAAACCTCTTCTACGTCCTCACCACAAAAATCAGCTTTTGAACTTTGCAAATAAACATATAGACAAGCATGATGCATTTTGGAAACAAGTTCTGTGGACCGATGAGGTTAAAATTGAACTTTTTGTCCGGAATGAGCAAAGGTACGTTTGGAGAAGGGGAACTGAATTTAATGAAAAGAACCTCTGTCCAACTGTTAAGCATGGGGGTGGATCAATCATGCTTTGGGGTTGTATTGCAGCCAGTGGCACAGGGAACATCTCACGAGTAGAAGGAAAAATGGATTCAATAAAATTTCAGAAAATTTTGGATGCTAACTTGATGCCATCTGTGAAAAAGCTGAAGTTAAAGAAAGTTCAAGAGGCGTAAACTGAAGGATTTGCCATGGTCTTCACAATCTCCTGCCCTCAACATAATTGAAAATCTATGGATAGACCTTAAAAGAGCACGGCATGACAGACAGCCCAGAAACCTCAAAGAACTGGAAGACTTTAGTAAGAAAGAATGGGATACCTCAAAGATACCTCAAACAAGAATTGAAAGACTCTTAGCTTGCTACAAAAAGCATTTACAAGCTGTGATTCTTGCCAAAGGGGGCAGTACAAGATATTAACTCTGCAGGGTGCCCAAACTTTTACAGATGCCATTTTTTAGTTTTCTGTTATTTTGAAAGTGTAAATGATGGAAATAAAATCTAACTTTTGTTGACATATTATAAGAATGTCTAATCTGTAATTTGATGCCTTTTCGAGATTTTGCCATCTTTCCTTGGCTTCTTTATGCACATTAATACAAATATTTACCTGGGGTGCCCAAACTTTTGATCCCCACTGTATATAGAGTGGAAAGCCACATATAAATCCTAACTCAGTTCACAAATACTAATGATGTTAAGCCTATGAAAACAACAATAAAAATACATACAACCGTAGTAAGATAAAGAGGAGGGCTGTTGTCCCTAACCCTCATCTCTCAGTCTGAATAAGGATTTAGGAGTCTGAATTAGGATTTATATGTGGCTTTGCACTTTATATACACTGTGATCTTGATTAGGGCTATGAGATCGCATTGATTACTATTGACTGTGCGGATGTCCCGGGAGTGGTTCCCCCCCCCCCCCTCTTTTGTTAGGGGGTCCCACTGTTGTGTAGTGGCTGTTTGGCCTTTTAAATGGTTTTAATGTTTTGTCTGCTTTAAAGCATGTGTGTTAATAAAGAATAAAATCATGTCTTTAATTGTATTTGAACAGTGGGCGCGCGCTTTTTGGTATATCATCTTTTCTTCTGTGGTCTCTTCTGTGGTCTCTTAGTGTAATTTGCCGAATTTTCAGAAAAAAAATTGTTTTGGTCGAATTTATTTGTGGAGAATATATATAAAAAACGTCTATTTCTGGGCTTCAGAGAGCCTCAATAGGAGTGTAGAACACTTTGCTTTGTTCTAACACACACATGGAGATTGGTGGGGTAGTGAAATAATACTGTTATTCAGAATAACATGCAGATTACAGGCATCGCTATTAGAATCACTGCCACAGAGTGGCACAATGACAGAGCCTGAAGGTGGCATCAGTATGAGGAGACCATATAGTTGCTGAATGACACAGCGTGGAGGTGTTGGCAGCATGAGGAGACCATATAGTGGCTGAATGACACAGCCTGGAGTTGGCTGAAGCATGAGGAGACCATATAGTGGCTGAATGACACAGCATGGAGGTGTTGGCAGCATAAGGAGACAATATAGTTGCTGAATGAAACAGCCCGGAGCTGTCAGCAGCAAGAGTAGACACTATGGCTTCACAATCCCTTAGATTAAAGGATGAATTTTGAAATTTCAATTGAAGATTTATGGTAGCTAGTGCTACCATAACAATTTTTAGGCCCAGGCCCAGTGGCATCAGTAAACCATATATTGGCTGAATGACACAGCCTGGAGGTGGCTGAAGCATGAGGAGACCATATAGTGTCTGAATGACTGCCCGGAGTTGTTGGCAGCATGAGGAAACCATATAGTGTCTGAATGGCACAGCCTGGAGTTGGCAGAAGCGTGAGGAGATCATTGAAATGTAAAATTTTGAAATTGAAATTTAGGATTTAGAAATTTAAACTTTAACTCAAAAAGTTTTTGTGTCCCGGGCCCCAGCGTGTGGGTACAAAGGACCAAATATCCCAAAGAGTCACATGTCACATGGCAGCACAATGACAGAGCCTGGATGTGGCATCAGTATTAGGAGACCATATAGTGGCTGATGACTGCCTGGAGTTTGTGGCAGCATGGGGAGACCATATAGTGTCTGAATGGCACAGCCTGGAGTTGGCTGAACCATGAGGAGACCATATAGTGTCTGAATGGCACAGCCTGGAGGTGGCTGAAGCATGAGGAGACCATATAGTGACTAAATGACACACTGTGGAGGTGTTGGCAGCATGAGGAGACCTAATAGTTGCTGAATGACACAGGCTGGAGCTGGCAGAGCATCAGTAGACACTAGGGCTTCCCAATCCTTAAGATTAGCTAGTGCTACCATAAAATTTCTTAGCAGCATCAGTGAACCATATATTGGCTGAATGACGCAGCCTGGAGATGGTTGAAGCATGAGGAGACCATTTAGTGCAGGGGTCTTCAAACTTTTTAAACGGGGGGCCAGTTCACAGTACCTCAGACCGTTGGAGGGCCGGACTATAGATAAAAAAACATGAACAAATTCCTATGCACACTTATATATCTTATTAGTGGACTACCCCTTTAAGTACGCAGAACAGTTCCCCCCACATTAGGTTGGCAGTACAGTTCCCCCAAATTAGGTGCAGTACAGTTCCCCCACATTAGGTGCAGTACAGTTCCCCCACATTAGGTGCAGTACAATTCCCCCATATTAGGTGCAGTAGAATTCACCCACATTAGGTGCAGTACAAGTCCCCCACATTAGGTGCAGTACAAGTCCCCCACATTAGGTGCAGTACAAGTCCCCCCACATTAGGTCCAGTACAAGTCCCCCACATTAGGTGCAGCACAAGTCCCCCACATTAGGTGCAGCACAAGTCCCCCACATTAGGTGCAGCACAAGTCCCCCACATTAGGTGCAGTACAATTCCCACACATTAGGTGCAGTACAATTCTCCCACATTAGGTGCAGTACAATTCCCTCACATTAGGTGCAGTACAGTTCCCCCACATTAGGTGCAGTATAGCTCCCCCACATTAGGTGCAGTATAGTTCCCCCACATTAGGTGCAGTATAGCTCCCCCACATTAGGTGCAGTATAGTTCCCCCACATTAGGTGCAGTATAGTTCCCCCACATTAGGTGCAGTATAGTTCCCCCACATTAGGTGCAGTATAGTTCCCCCACATTAGGTGCAGTACAGTTCCCCCTCATTAGGTGCAGTATAGCTCCCCACATTAGGTGCAGTATAGTTCCCCCACATTAGGTGCAGTATAGTTCCCCAACATTAGGGGCAGTATGTTCCCCCACATTAGGTGCAGCATGTTCCCCCACATTAGGTGAAGTATAGTTCCCCCACACTAGGTGCAATATAGCTGCCCCAAATTAGGTGCAGTATAGCTCCCCACATTAGGTGCAGTATGTTCCCCCACAGACATACAGCCTCCAGCCATACAGTGTATGGCTGGAGGCTGTATGCCTGTGTTCTGCCCCACTTCAGTGCTCCGACCACCTCTCCTCCGGTCCAGACATAGCAGTAAGTCCCGGGACCGAAGGAGCGGTGGTCGGAGCACCAAAGCAGATGTGCCACTGGAAACACTTTCAAGCTGGCCAGCGCACGTCCTCATCGCTGCTCTGCTCCTCCGCGCTCCGTTGCTATGGGCGCACGCACAGGACGTCAGTGACTGGTACTGCACTTGCTACCCCACCCCTTCCCAGCAGCCATGGCAGTGGAAGGCAAGCTCAGGGGGCCCCCCCGATTCAGACCTGCGAGAGGATGGCGATGGCGCTGATAGGCAACGGCCAACTCATTACATATGATGCCTCTGTAGTAGGTCACTTTGTTCTAGTTCTCAGTGGGTGTAAAAAAGACCCCTATTTTGGGGCAGTAGCGAGGGTCCAATAAGGTGGAGATCCAGAAGTCATCCCACTGCTGAATGGTGACAATTCGGCTGTCACGATGCAAGCAAGTGAGCGTGCATCGTACCATTTTTGCAAGGGACTCGGAGGGACTCGCTGCCTTCATCTCCACTGCATACTGCCACGGTGTGTCTTGGTCCTCTGTCTCACCTTCCTCATCACCCTCTTGCTCCTCTGACTGTCCCTGCTCCTCCTCTCCTGTCAGATTACTAGAAGAACCACCCATTTAGCGAAACCTAAACTTTGCTCCACTGTGCCCGTCCCCCTCCTCCAGTTCAGGCTCCACAGGGCTCATGTGGCCGTGAGATGATGGCGCCACATCTCCAGGGCCCTGAACAGCCATAATTTTCAACAAGTGTTGTAAGAAATGAAGCAGTGGAATGATGTCGTTCATCCCATAATCCTGGCGACTGACTAATAATGTGGCTTCCTCAAAGTTCCTGAGCAAACGGCAGGTGTCACGTAAGAGCTGCAACTGGTTCACATTGAAATTACGCAGGGGAGTATCCAAATCCGCTTGGATCATCAAGAAATTGGTGATGGCTTTTCTCTGTTTGTACAGTCGGTCCACTATATGGAGGGTGGAATTCCAACGTGTGGCAATGTCACAAATCAGACTATGTTGGGGGATACCGTTCTGAAGCTGCAGCTCAAAAAGGATGTGCTTTTTGGTGTTCGAGTGGCTGAAGTGCATGCAAAGTTTCCTTTCCATTGTTAGGATGTCTTGCAAATGGTGGGAATACTTCAGGAACCTCTTCACAACCAGATTGAACATGTTTGCCATGCAGGGCGCATGGCTCAGCCTTCCAAGTCGCAGCACATGCAAGATATTCTTCCCGTTGTCAGTCACCATGGTTCCCATTTCCAGTTTTCGTGGGGTAAGCCATGCTCCGATTTCTTTATGAATGACTTTTATTAGTTCTTCCCCTGTGTGACTCCGTTCGCCAAGGCAAACCAAGTGAAGAAAAGCATTATAGCACTGTGTCCTGCATACATGATATGTTGAAGGGCCACTGAGACCTGTCTGGGCAGTGGAGGCTGAGTACACAGTGAAGGATGAGGAGGCGGAGATGCACACAGTCACAGGACCATCGGCCTGAGAGCATGGAGGAGGAAGCGGCGTGACCTGTCCAAGTTGGTGTTGTGGCTGTGCAGGAACCACATTCACCCAGTGACCCGTAAAGGACATGTATTGTCCCTGACCGTAGTTACAGCTCCAGACGTTGGTGCTGCCATGCACTTTGGGACACACCAACAAGCTCAAGGACTGGCCCACCTTCTCTCCACCTTGGCTCGGCACAAGCCATCAGTTCTCTGAAAGGTGCAGAGTCCACCACTTGAAAAGGGACGGACTGCAGCACCAACAACTTGGACAGGAGCACATTCAGCTTCTGCGCCATTGGATGAGTGGGCGCATAATGTTATCTCTTGGACATGGCTTCGCCGATGGATTGTTAGTGGAATGGCTGACTAAAAGTAGGAGGAGCAGGAGCATCTTGAGTGACAGAAGGAAGGTATGACACACAGCTCCCTTCAGCTGAGGTGGTGGAGCCTTGGCTGGCTGAAAGAGGGAGCGGCTTGCCACTGGGTAATGCAGCAGGCTGGACCACTACATCCGAGCCACGGTTCTCCCAGGCAACTTTATGGTGGTGAAGCATATGTTGACGCAGGGCCAGGGTGCCAACATTGGGACATTGGCCAGTCTTCACCCTCTGCCGACATATCTTGCATGTGGCTATTTGAACCTCCTCCGGATGCTTGATGAAAAACTGCAACACCGCCGAGTAGCTGATTTTCCCACCAAAAGTCTGCACTAATTTAGTGCTACTGCCGCCATCTCCTGGAACCCCTGTTCCACTATCTCCCGGGAAGGTAGGCTGCCGCGAAGCAGGTGGTCTCCCCGGGCACGTTTGGCTCCAGAATTTCTACTTCTGCCACCATGCTGACTTCCAACCATGCCACCACCTTGCTGGCTCAGCTGCTGCCTCACCGGCAACCTGCAACTCTCTTCTCCTGATGTTGATGAAGCCCCTTCTGTACCCGGCTCCCAATTGCAATCGCTTCATCTTCATCAACAAGTGTACTTCATCAACACTGATGTCCTCCTCAGGTTCCTCAACAGTGCCTGCTTCAGGATCCTGAACCATGGCAACAACACCTCCCACGTCACTCTCCTCATCACTACTTGCCCGCCCAGCTGGGGAAGCGGCAGATGTCTCCTCCACTTCTTGGCTGGGCAGTAGCTGCTGACTGTCCTCTATTAGATCATCCTCACTGAATAGTGAAGCTGAAACCACAGCATAAGATACTTCTTTAGGGGAGGGAACAGCATAGGACAGAGGCAATGGATGAACAGGGACTGCTCCCGGGCCATGCCAACTGAGGATTGTGTCTGAGGAACCCACGACTGTTGACTGGGGGTATCAGATGTTACTTGTGATGAAGTGGATGACCGTGTTAATCAATCGATGTCGGCAGATGGGTTGCTGGTTGAGACTCGACCACTAGCTGATACTGGGAGCTCAGGCCTCTCCCTGCGTCTCCAGCTGCCACTCGCCCCTAGTCTACTGCGACCTCTGCCTGACAAATTTAGGCCTCTGCCACTCCTCTGTGCACGCCCTGGCACTTCTCTGCCTGGCATACTTAGTGCGTATATGAGTTGAGTACAATACGCCTCACTACGCTTAAAACAGTATTTGTCTACAACAGCAGCAGGTGTGTTCTTTCGACTGTCCTTTCACAGCATCTAGGCCCTTAACAGATTGTACACTACTTAGTTGTACGTATGTGGTATGCACTTATGAGGCCATAAAAATGCACTACAGTATACTTAAAAGGATCTGAGTACAACACCAGCCGATGAGTACTTTTGCCTGGACTTTGACTGTATCTAGGCCCTTGACAGATTAGCAGGTTTAAAATAGTACACTACTTAGATGTAACTTAATAAACATATTGGAGTCAAACACCAGCCGGTGATTACTTTTGGCTGTCCTTTCACAGTATGTAGGCCCTTGACAGATTAACAGGTACAAAATAGTACACTACTTATATGTAGGTATGTGGTATGCACTTATGAGGGCAGAAAAATGCGCTACAGTGCACAAAAAAAAATTTGCCCACAGCACCAGCAGTACACAACAATGCTGGAGCACACAGTCACTGTGTACTAAACCCAAAATTGCAACAAGACTCTCTCTCAGATACTATTAGGAATGGACTGCTGGGTATGGATTATACTGTTTTGGGACTAGTATAACCAGCAGACCAGTTGTTGTGGAACAAAGACACAGATTTGCCCTAAAAAAAATGTTATCCCTCCTCTGAAAATGTTTCTGCAGCTGATGCAAAACACAGCTCTCTGCCCCTCTCTGTAATACAATGCTGTTCACAGTGACTGAGGGGTTAATCGCTGCAGTAAGAATTAATTTCTGTGCAAAAACACTGTGCTCTGTGTCCAACAGAAGGCTGAGGTGACTAGGAGGTGAAATGCTGCTGCAACAAGCTTTTCTGTGTAACACTCACACAGCGATGTCCGTCCTATCTCTATGCAGTGTAATGAATGAAATGATGAGCTGCAAAATGGCTGCCGAATATATATAGGGCTGTGACATTACAGGGGTGACTGGCTGCTGCATGGGATTCAGGGTAATCCCGCCTACTTCCCTTCCCACCTTGCCTTCCCACCGTTCCTTGCCCCATGTACTGACATGTGGATCGGCCATTTTAGATGCCTTGGAGCCTGGACTAAAGTAAATGGAGTTTAATGAAGCGATTTGCGTGATAGAATTGCGGCGATATTTGCATTTGTTGCAAATTAAATATTTCTTGAAATTCATAATGAATTCGAGTTCGTCAGCTTCGATTCGCTCATCTCTAGTATCATTAGCCCCAATATAAAGGAAAGATGGTAAATGTTTTAAATGGTCACTGTCATATTAAAATACTTTTCATATGCTGTACATCTTAGCAAAACATTTATCTTTCTAATATACTTCATAAAAAATTGTATTTCCTTTTTATAGAAAGCATGGCTTATAAAAAGACCACTAGGGGTCCCCATATCATCCAGAACATAATCCTGTCCTGCCGCATTATCATCTTTGTTTCAGCAGAAGCACAGGCAGGGACAAAGCTCAAGAAGTGATGGTGGGACTAGCACTCCTCTGTGCTCCCTCCTGTCCTATCAGACTGAAGAAAAAAAACAGGGAGGAGGGGGTTACAGAGCAGCCTGCTGTGATTGGATGAAGAGACCCATAACAGCACAGCAGACTCAGGGAGGAAGTAAATGCATGGTCAGTGAGGTCGTGCTCAATGCTTGCCTCGGACATGCCCCTTCCTGAGCAGGGATGTCAAACTGATTAAGCAGCAGAACAGAGGAATTTGTGAGTCAAATACTGAAGCTAGACATAAAAAGTATGTAAATAATCTTCATGACCTAGTGCGTAACATATATAAGCAGTATTTTTTCTGTGATATGACAGGTATGCTTTGACTGAATAGATCAGAATCACAGACTAACATTTTCTATATTGAGGTATCCTACGAAAATGATAAAATAAAATGTATACTTTGTGGTGCACTTTATACATATGCTTGATGCCTATGGCCAATAGAATAGTGGCATAGTTGGTCCACCATTCTGTCCCAAAGTCTGACTGTAAGTTCTATATAGATATTATTTGCAATTATAACCGCTTTGAACTGGCTCGGAGGTTCTGTCATCCAGCTTCATAGAGAGACCGGTGGGGGATCAGGAAGCCTCACCAAGATACAGGTATGGTGAATAAATTGCTTTTATTTCTTGTTGATCAGGTATTTGAATCCCCAGAAAATTTCTGCACGATTGGCTGTGGATTTGCTATAGCATATTTCCCTATGGCTTTCTGCAATGTGCTGAAGAAATTTTCTGTAGCTCTCATGTGACCCTAACTCTAATGTCGGGAGGTTTATTGTGCTTGAATCCATTAAAACACTTATTTGACCTCTAATCTGAAATGCTGCCAAACCACATCTAGATTTGACCTTGAGGACTTAAGATTTATCGTTTTCCTCATTTTTGAGTACATAAAAAAGATTTATTGTTTTGCTTTAAAATTTTAAAAAATCCTTAAATTATAAGTTCTTCTATATTGTCCTGTATCTGTCCATAAGGAAAAAAAATATCACGCTAACAAAAAAAAAAAACATGGCTAAATTTGGGTAAAACTCTGTGGGGGCACATTTTGGATGTGGACTTTGGGAGCTTTGTCTTACAGGTAGTTGTGAGGTTCGTTTCAGTCTGACCACAGTGCTCTCTGCTGCCGCCTCTGTCCATGTCCTCTGTCCATGTCAGGAACTGTCCATAGTAGAAGCAAATCCGTATAGCAAACCTCTCCTTCTCTTGACAGTTCCTGACAGAGAAAGAGATGTCATCAGAGAGAACTGTGGTCAGACTGGAAAGAACTACACAACTTCCTCTGGAGTACACAGCAGCTGGTAAGTACTGGAAGGATTAAGATTTTATAATAGAAGTAATATACAAATCTGTTTTCTGACACCAGTTGATTTGAAAAAATATTGTTTTCCACTGGAGTATTGATGGAAGGGAACAAGCCTTAACCCCTTAACGACTCATGACGTATGCATACGTCATCACACCCTGGGTCTTAAGTACCCATGACGTATGCATACGTCATGGTCTTTTCCTGGTCTCCGCCGCTCACCTGGCGGAGATCGGAACCGGATGCCTGCTGAAATGCTTCAGCAGGCATCCAGGGCAAACGCTGAGGGTGGCCAAATCGCAAGAGAAATCGCCCCTGCGATCTGCGGCGATACCAGGCTGATCGGGTCTCTGGGACCCGACCGCCCGGTAATTTTGCATGATCCCGGTTGTCACAGACAGCCAGGACCATGCTGGAGTATAGGAGCGAGGTGGCAAGCCGGCCACCTCCTCCTATCTCCTGAGATTCTTCGGTTAGCTAACCGACCAATCGCAGGGGAGGGGGTGGTTACTTCCTCCCGCCCTGCCCGGCCCCTGGAAGTCTTGAGAGGACGGGAGGAAGACCGGAGGACGCGGCAGGGGACGGGGGAGTGCTGGGGCCCGGCCCCGGTACTTACATCGTCCCTGAAGACCCGGATCCCGGCGATGATGACGGCGGCGGCGACAGGTGAGTTCCTCTTCAACCGCGGTCGGGCCCTTTACAGCAATGCATGTCGCCGTAAAGCGACATGCATTGCTGTATTGGGACCCTGTATACTACAACTCCCAGCATGCCCAGACAGCCCTTGGCGTCTGGGCATGCTGGGAGTTGCCGTTTTGCAACATCTTGAGGTCCGCAGTTTTGGAACCACTGTGCCCTTCCAGATGTTGCAAAACTACACATCCTCAGCATGCCCTTACTGTCCAGGCATGCTGGGAGTTGTAGTTCTGTAACATCTGGCCCTTCAGATGTTGCAGAACTACAACTCCCAGCATGCCTGGACAGTTTTGGCATACTGGGAGTTGTAGTTTTGCAACATCAGGAAGGGCACAGATTGGGAACCACTGTATTAGTGGTCTGCAAACTGTTGTCCTCCAGGTGTTGCAAAACTGCAACTCCAAGCATGCTGGGAGTTGTAGTTCGGCAACATCTGGCTCTAAAGATGTTGCTGAACTACTACTTTCAGCATGCCTGAGAATGTTTAGGAGTTGTGGTTTTGCAACAACTGGAGGCACACTGGTTGGGAAACATTGTCTGTTTCCTAACTCAGCGTTTCCCAACCCATGTGCCTCCAGCTGTTGCAAAACTATAACTACCAGCATGCACTGATAGACTGTGCATGCTGGGTGTTGTAGTTTTGCAACAGCTGGAGATTCCCCCCCCCCCCCCCCACCCGGACTACATTCACATGGGCAGGGGCTTACAGTGAGTATCAGGCTGCAAGTTTGCGATGCAGCAAATTTTGCTTGGCAGCTCAAACTCGCAGCGGGAAAGTCGCTGTAATCCCCCGCCAGTGTGACTGTACCCTAAAAACACTACACTACACTAACACAAAATAAAATAAAAAGTAAAAAACACTACATATGCACATACCCCTACACAGCCCCTCTCCCCTCCCCAATAAAAATGAAAAACGTCTGGTACTCCACTGTTTTCAAAATGGAGCCTCCAGCTGTTGCAAAACAACAAATCCCAGCATTGCCGGACAGCCGTTGACTATCCAAGCATGCTGGGAGTTTTGCAACAGCTGGAGGCACCCTGTTTGGGAATCACTGGCGTAGAATACCCCTATGTCCACCCCTATGCAAATCCCTAATTCAGGCCTCAAATGCACATGGCGCTCTCACTTTGGAGCCCTGTCGTATTTCAAGGCAACAGTTTAGGGCCACATATGGGGTATCGCCTTACTCGGGAGAAAGTGCCTAACAAATTTTTGGGGGCTTTTTCTCCTTTCACCCCTTACGTAAAGGTGAAGTTGGAGTCTACACCAGCATGTTAGTGTAAAAAAAAAAATTTTTTACACTAACATGCTGGTGTTGCCCTATACTTTTCATTTTGACAAGAGGTAAAAGGGAAAAAGCCCCCCAAAATTTGTAATGCAATTTCTCCCAACTATGGAGATACCCCATATGTGGGCACAAAGTGCTCAGGGGGTGCACAACAAGGCCCAGAAGGGAGAGTGCACCATGTACATTTGAGGTGATTTGCACAGGGGTGGCTGATTGTTACAGCGGTTTTGACAAACGCAAAAAAAAAAAAAAACACATGTGAGCCCATTTCGGAAACTACACCCCTCACGGAATGTAATGAGGGGTGCAGTGAGAATTTACTCCCCACTGGTGTCTGACAGATCTTTGGAACAGTGGGCTGTGCAAATTAAAAATTTTGTACAGCCCACTGTTCCAAAGATCTGACAGACACCAGTGGGGGGGGGGGGGGGGTAAATGCTCACTGTACCCCTTGTTACTTTCCTCAAGGGGTCTAGTTTCCAAAATTGTATGCCATGTGGGGGTTATTTTGCTGTCCTGGCACCATAGGGGCTTCCTAAATGCGACATGCCCCCCGAGCAAAATTTTCTCTCAAAAAGCCAAATATGACTCATTTTCTTCTGAGCATTGTAGTTTGCCCGTAGTGCGCTTCAGGTCAACTTATGGGGTACCTCCATACTCAGAAGAGATGGGGTTACAAATTTTGCGGGGTATTTTCTGCTATTAACCCTTGCAAAAATGTGAAATTTTGGGGGGAAACACACATTTTAGTGAAAAAATAACATCTTTTTTACGTATGCAAAAGTCGTGAAACCCCTGTGGGGTATTTAGGCTCACTTTATTCCTTGTTACGTTCCTCAAGGGGTCTAGTTTCCAAAATGGTATGCCATGTGGGTATTTTTTGCTGTCCTGGCACCATAGGGGCTTCCTAACAGCGACATGCCCCCGAGCAAAATTTGCTCTCAAAAAGCCAAATATGACTCTTTCTCTTCTGAGCATTGTAATTCGCCCGTAGTGAACTTCAGGTCAACTTATGGGGTACCTCCATACTCAGACGAGATGGGGTTACAAATTTTGGGGGGTATTTTCTGCTATTAACCCTTGAAAAAATGTGAAATTTGGGGGGAAACACACATTTTAGTGACATTTTTTGTAAAAATTTTTACATATGCAAAAGTCGTGAAACACCTGTGGGGTGTTAAGGCTCACTTTATTCCTTGTTATGTTCCTAAAGGGGTCTAGTTTCCAAAATGGTATTCCATGTGTTTTTTTTCCTGTTTTGGCACCATAGGGGCTTCCTAAAAGCAACATATCCCCCAAAAACCATTTCAGAAAAACGTACTCTCCAAAATCCCCTTGTCGCTCCTTCTCTTCTGAGCCCTCTATTGCGCCCGCCGAACACTTTATATAGACATATGAGGTATGTGCTTACTCGAGAGAAATTGAGCTACAAATATAAGTATACATTTTATCCTTTTACCCCTTGTAAAAATTCAAAAATTGGGTCTACAAGAACATGCGAGTGTAAAAAATGAAGATTGTGAATTTTCTCCTTCACTTTGCTGCTATTCCTGTGAAACACCTAAAGGGCTAAAATGCTGACTGACTGTCATTTTGAATACTTTTGGGGGTGCAGTTTTTATAATGGGGTCATTTGTGGGGTATTTCTAAGATGAAGACCCTTCAAATCCACTTCAAACCTGAATCGGTCCCTGAAAAATTGTGATTTTGGAAATTTTGTGAAAAATTGGAAAATTGCTGCTGAACTTTGAAGCCCTCTGGTGTCTTCCAAAAGTAAAAACTCATACATTTTATGATGCAAACATAAAGTAGACATATTGTATATGTGAATAAAAAAAATTTGTTTGGAATATCCATTTTCCTTACAAGCAGAGCGCTTCAAAGTTAGAAAAATGCAAAATTTTCTAGTTTTTCATCAAATTTGGGGATTTTTCACCAAGAAAGGATGCAAGTTAAAAATTTTTTTACCCCTATGTTAAAGTAGAATAAGTCACGAAAAAACAATTTCGGAATCAGAATGATAACTAAAAGCATTCCAGAGTTATTAATGTTTAAAGTGACAGTGGTCAGATGTGCAAAAAATGTCCGGGTCCTAAGGTGTAAAATGGCTGGGTCCTTAAGGGGTTAAACCTGTAGTGTAAGATAAGGTATTGCTAATGCCTCAATCATTGGTCTATGACTAATCTGACAAGAGCTGAGTGTATGGATCCTGCTGTACAAACAACCAGAACAGGCGCACATGTATACAGCATATACACACATACAGCACATACACATACATATAAACGAATACTAAAACTTGTCTACATATCACCAACATTTTCTACACAGTAATTGATAGAACAAGCAGAGTGAAGGCCCTACTTAAAAGAGCTTACAGACTATGAGTACAGTACGCCATATACACACATAAGTATATACACTGGGAAACACGAAATATACAGATGCATTTACACACATATACAGCATACATACACATCAACTAGCACATTGTAAATCATATGAAAAAATGTGTTAGGGGATGCAAAGAAATGTTTAACATATGCCTTCCAATTTACGTATGCTATGACACACAAACACAGCTATTCTAACAAGTTCATATGACTTCTTTGTCACACTCCAAAATGAATATAGACCTCTGATCCCAAAGTGTACTCGGACTCAGACACCAGAACAAATACAGACCCTACAGTCACCAGAATAAATACAGACCCCTATAATAGGTACAGTCACCAGAATAAATACAAACTCTATAATATATAGTCACCAGAATAAATACAGACCCTATAATAAGTACAGTCACCAGAATAAATACAGATTCTACAATATATACAAGACAAGAGACTTGGCAATAAATACAGACCCTATAATAAGTACAGTCACTAGAATAAATACAGATTCTACAATATATACAAGACAAGAGACTTCACACTCGTACAGCGACGGCTGTCGCATCAAGTTCCACAGCTTTAGGCCGACGTCATCTATCTCCGCAGCAATCCCTGATCTGATGAAGGTCAATGCTTGACCAAAACGTAATCTATTTATCCTGTGGATTGCATATGAAATAAATCACCTAAACTGCAAACTTTTGAGTGCCAAGTCTCTTGTCTTATACATTTAAGGAGTGGGATCCTACTTGAGCACCTACACCGATCAAGAGTGCCATATTCTTCTACAATATATACAGTCACCAGAATAAATACAGATTCTACAATATATACAGTCACCAGAATAAATACAGACTCTACAATATGTACAGTCAAAATAATAAATACAAACCCTACAATATGTACAGTCACCAGAAATAATACAGATCCTATAATATGTACAGTTACCAGAATAAATACAGACTCTACAATATGTACAGTCAAAATAATAAATACAAACCCTACAATATGTACAGTCACCAGAAATAATACAGATCCTATAATATGTACAGTTACCAGAATAAATACAGAACCCACAATAAGTACAGTCACCAGATAAATACAAACCCCACAATAAGTACAGTCACCAGAATAAATACAAACCCTACAATATGTACAGTCACCAGAATAAATACAAACCCTACAATATGTACAGTCACCAGAAATAATACAGATCCTATAATATGTACAGTTACCAGAATAAATACAGACCCCACAATAAGTAGTCACCAGAATAAATACAAACCCTACAATATGTACAGTCACCAGAATAAATACAAACTCTACAATATGTACAGTCACAAGAATAAATACATACCCTATAATAAGTAAAGTCACCAGAAAAAATACAGACCCCACAATAAGTAGTCACCAGAATAAATATAAACTGTACAATATGTACAGTCACCAGAATAAATACAGACCCTATAATAAGTACAGTCACCAGAATAAATATGAACCCTATAATAAGTACAGTCACCAGAATAAATACAGACCCTATAATAAGTACAGTCACCAGAATAAATACAGACCCTATAATAAGTACAGTCACCAGAATAAATACAGACCCTATAATAAGTACAGTCACCAGAATAAATACAGACCCTATAATAAGTACAGTCACCAGAATAAATACAGACCCTATAATAAGTACAGTCACCAGAATAAATACAGACCCTATAATAAGTACAGTCACCAGAATAAATACAGACCCTATAATAAGTACAGTCACCAGAATAAATACAGACCCTATAATAAGTACAGTCACCAGAATAAATACAGACCCTATAATAAGTACAGTCACCAGAATAAATACAGACCCTATAATAAGTACAGTCACCAGAATAAATACAGACCCTATAATAAGTACAGTCACCAGAATAAATACAGACCCTATAATAAGTACAGTCACCAGAATAAATACAGACCCTATAATAAGTACAGTCACCAGAATAAATACAGGCCCTATAATAAGTACAGTCACCAGAAATTATGGAGAGACATAGAACGGGATAAGGGCTGTATACTTAACATTATTAGATGCATAAAATGAAGAATATGTTCTTTGCAGTGGAGTTGACTGCAAAGTATACATACCCTATACACTTATCTACTAGCCATGACTAGTATTCTATAGATGAGTGTTCTCCAAACTATGGACCCCCAGATGTTGCAAAACTACAACCCCCAGCATGCCCGGACAGCCGAAGGCTGTCCGGGCATGCTGGGAGTTGTAGTTTTGTAACATCTGGAGGTCCACAGTTTGAAATTCTGCTATAGATGGAACTTAATGTATTCAATAATGAGAAATATGGCGCTCTCCTAATTTAATGATGCACAAGTAGGCTTCCAAGCCATCAATACTAAGTAGAAAAACTCGGCACTCCGATAGAATTAAGTATTACTTGAATTTTTATTTTGCAATCTTTGGAATCTGACGTTTCGGTCCAATCCCTGGACCTTCCTCAGATTGCTGCGGAGGTGTGAAAATAGAGAGATATACGGCTTCCTGCCGGGAGAGAGGTATATAGAACGCAGTCTATGACTGCTAGCAGGCGACTCCACTGTCACCTGTCACCTGCTAGCAGTCATAGACTGCGTTCTATATACCTCTCTCCCGGCAGGAAGCCGTATATATCTCTCTATATTCACACCTCCCCAGCAATCTAAACTCTGAGGAAGGTCCAGGGATTGGACCAAAACGTCAGATTCTAACGATTGCAAAATAAAAATTCAAGTAATACTTAATTCTATCGGAGTGCCGAGTTTTTCTACTTGGAACTTAATGTATGTTGTGTTGGATAACATTGAATTATGAAAATTTATCTCGTTGATATTTGGGGTCAGCGCCATTCTTAGGTCTTAAGATTGTACTTACTATGGGGGCCAGTGGACTGACATGGTTGCTTCGCATCAGCTTCACCCATGGCATTCATAATCGACCATGCACAGTGTAAAGAATTCAATGGAAGCAGGTAAAAATAACCCTTATCACAGACACCGTGACAGCTCATCTAATTCAGGGACAATAATAATAGATTTTTGGAGTAGAACTGTCACATTTATTTTAGCAAGCCACGCTTCAAGCTAAAAACTGCAGACTGTTGTGTTATGTAAGTAAGAATTCAATCCGTAAAGAAATAATGACGGTGATCAGGTTGGGCTCATCATCTTCCTGTTTGTTTCTATGTAAATGAGCTTCTGGCAACAAGAAACTTAATTGCTACATATAGGAACAATCACAAGTGCCAATATAGAGAGTTCATAACCTCTTACACCTTAATGGGGACTAGCGAATAGTGTTGTAGCCAGACAGTTTATTCTATAATGATACTAAATATGAATTATGTATATCCTGTGTCACACTTTCTCCCAGTATAATTGGAATGCCCTGATTCCAATCTATAGAGTCTTAATGGGAATTGTTCTGTAGATATCCTGCCCTCCCCCCCTTACCTCCCCAATAACCCCCCACACCCCGAGTTGCATAAATATTTACTGCTTAAAGGTTACAATGAAATAGATCTCTGCAGATGTTTCCTTATAGGCTTTTCATTTATATATAACACTAGCTGAGTAGCCGACGCTGCCCGGATTTTCCTACCATGTCCTTGTGGGGGAGGAAAAACAACAAAGGAGGAAGCTTTTGTCCTTATATCCTGTCCTTGAATCCAAACGCCATATCCCCTCCTGATATCCCGAACCCGAATCCCCTCCTCATATTCCAACCTCATATCCTGTCTTCATATCCCGTCCTCATATCCCGACCTCATATCCCGTCCCTATATCCCGTCCCCATATCTTGTCCTCCTATCTCGTCCTCATATCCTGTCCTTCTATCCCATCCTCATATCCCGTCCTCATATCCTGACCCCATATCACGCCCTCATATCCTGACCTCATATCCCATCCTCATATTCCGTCCTCATATCACGTCCTCATATCCCGTCCTCATATCCCGTCCTCATATCCCGACCTCATATCCAGTCCTCATATCTCATCCTCATATCCCATCCCTATATATAAATTTAATTTCTAATACTCATTTCCCATCCTCAGGTGTGGCTGAGTTGAGATAAAGATATTGTAAGCTGAAAATAAAAGGGGTGTGGCTAAAAGTGTGGGTGTGTCTTTGCAAGATAGGGCATGGAATGCTGGGAGGGTGTGGCTTGCCAGCTGGACTGACACATTTACCAGGAGATGCAGAGCAGAGCTTGTGGAGTAAGGCACCAGAAGTCCTATATATTTGCATGGGACTTAAAACAAAATCCCCATCCTTCACATATGGGGGGTTCGGGGTCAATTTAACTATTGTATATTTTGTTTGACATATAAATAACATGTGACCAGGTATTATCGAAATATCTCCAGCTGTACGGAAGTTATGCTGGAACATACATTTCCCATAGATTTGCAGTGGACTTTAAACAAAACTCTGACCCTCACAAATAGGGGTGGTTAAGGGTTAAATCACCTATCCTATGTTTGTTGCTGACATATAAGTAATATGTGTACCATGTTTCATGTTAATATCTTTAGCCGTTTGGAAGTAATGCTGGAACATACACACATACATACACACATTGAGTTTTATAAATATAGATTATTTGTCACCTTGTGTTATCACATTTATCGCGTTTTGCTGCTGCAGTCATTTGTCCACTAATATTTCGACGTGTTGAAAGCTCTATTTTGCACCTTTGAGTTGTGAAAAGCCGAAACTGATAATAGTGGCTTATTGCCCTTAGCTGAGCGCCATAGAAGAAATTATGTTTCATGCCATTTCATTTGTAATGGGTTCTGTTTAGTCTCAAAATGATCACTTACTCAACTTTTTGGAAATATTAGGAAATATCATATGTTGTGCATCTTGCCAAATCAGTAACCTTTCTACTGTGCTTCATAAAAAATGGCTTATGAATGGTTTATGGCTTATGAATGACCACTAGGGGTTCCCTATACCATCCAGAAGACAATCCTGTCTGGCTGCAGCATAATCTTTGTGCCAGCTGAAGCATAGGCAGGGACAAAGTATAGTAAATGAGGGTGGGACTAGCACTCCTCTGTGCTCACTCCTTTCTGTCTATTAGACTCCTGTCTGAAAACAGCGAGGAGGAATTTACAGAGCAGGCTGCAGTGGTTTGTTGAAATGAACCAGCCCAACACAGCAGACTTAGGAAGGTGCGGAATACATGGTGAGTGAGGACGGGCTCAGTGCTTGCCTCAGACACGCCTCTTCCTGAGCAGTGGGTGTCAGAACGAGTAGGCAGCCAAATACAGAAACCAGACACATAAAAAGACATGCAAAAATGAGTAACACACACCGCTCCAAAAAATAAAGGGAACACTTAAACAACACAATTAGAGATGAGCAAATGAAAAAAAAAATTTGATTTGGCAGATTTGCCCAATATTCCCCCAAAAATAGTTTCTTTCTGATTTTATTTGCAGTGGATCGCTATTAAAAACGGCTATTTCTGGCCTACAGAGAGCCTCAATAGGGGTGTAGAAAACTTTGCCTTGTCCTAACATGCATAGGGAGTGTTAATGAAATAATACTGTTATTCAGTATGACATGCATATTACAGGCATCACTTAATCACTGCCGCAGAGCGTCTGGATGTGGCAGCAGGGAGACCGTATGGCATCAAAATTGGAGAGAATAAAGAGATTTTTTTTATATAATTTTTATTTTATTTTATTTGAATTTTTTTACATTTTTTTGAGTACCCATTCTGGTGAGCATCAAGCTGGCAGGCCGCCGTGAGGTGAGCTACCACCTGTTCCAGCCCGTGCCACCTGGACGTTTGGTCCATTGTAACTGGTGGAGGTAAACACTTCCCCTGTAAGGACCTACTCTTAATTCCCTTCTTGGCAACTGTTACTCGCCCTAAAAAGGGCGGCCCCACACAGGAACTTCTCCTCATTTCCACCTACAAATACTGCCATTTCCCAGGGTTTTTAGGGGGAAATAGGGATTGGTTCCTTTGTGGAGCCGCCCTTTTTAAGATGAGTAACACTTTCCTTGAAAAGGTGGAAGGGAACAATGTATTGTCCATTGTAGCACGTGGGGGTTAAAACTTCCCCTGTAAGGCCCTACTCTCGCCCTATTAATTCCCTTCCTGACAAGTGTTAATCACCTTAAAGGGTGGCCCCACACAGGAAACTTTCTCTATTTACACCTAAAAACCCTGGGAAATGGAAATGTTTGTAGGGGGAATTAGGGAGAGGTTCCTGTGGGGGACCACCCTTTTTAGGGTGAGTAACACTTGCCAAGAAGGGAATTAATAATGCGAGAGTAGGGCCTTACAGGAAAGTTTTTACCCCCACCAGTTACAATGGACCATAATTTGTTCCCTTGCACCTTTTTGAGGTCCTTGCATCACATCAATACTTGGTGGTGTAGGTGGCACTTGGTGTTTTTTGCACACCTTTCCTTTTGTTTGATTTAAAAAAAAAAACTAAGTATGTATATTTTATGCTAATAAAAGTTACGTTTTAGCTAATGCATAAACTCAATACTTACCTGTGGTCTGATGGCGAGGAATGTCTGTTACTGGGGAGAAGCAACTTAACCCCTTAACCTGTTGGGGACGAAGGGCGTATGCATACGCCCTTGCGTCCTGGTACTTAAGGACGAAGGGCGTATCCATACGCCCGTGGGAATTTCGGCCCCCGCCGCGCACCTGGCGGGGATCGGGCCGGGGTGACTGCTGATATCTATCAGCAGGCACCCCGTGCAAATGCCCAGGGGGGTCATTAGACCCCCCCATGTCGGCGATCGGCGCAAATCGCAAGTGAATTCACACTAGCGATTTGCGCCGATTCCGGGTGATTACGGGTCTATGGTGACCCGGTGACCCGGAATAGAAGGGGGATCGCGGGTGTCTAAGACACCCACAATCCCCCTAAAGCGATAGGAGTGAGGTGGCAGAGTTGCCACCCCTCCTATCTCTGCTATTGGTGGTCTAGACGCGACCACCAATAGCAGATCTGGGGCGGGGGGGTTTACTTTCGTTTTCCGCGTCCTGCCCTCCCACAATAGGCGGGGCAGAACGGGGAAAACGAAGAGGAGCGGTGCCGGAGTCCACTTACCCCTCCAGAGGCAGCAGAGCGTCGGGGATCGGCGGGCGGCGACGGAGATCGGCGGTGGCGTGCGGCAGAAGAGGACGCGACGGAAGCCGGTAAGTAGTTGCCTAGCCTGCCATAGTGGTCTCTAGACTGTAGCCCTCCAGATGTTGCAAAACTACAACTCCCAGCATGCCCAGACAGCTGTTTGCTGTGTGGGCATGCTGGAATTTTTAGTTTTGCAACAACTGGAGGTCTGCAGTTTAGAGACCACTGCACAGTGATCTCTATACTGCCCTCTAGATCTTGCAAAACTACAACTCCTAGCAAGCCCACACAGCTGTTTGCTGTTTGGGCATGCTGAGAGTTGTAGTTTTGCAACATCTGGAGGTCCACAGTTTGGAGATCACTGTTCAGTGGTCTCTAAATTGTAGCACTCCAGATGTTGCAAAACTACAAATTCCAGCATGCCCACACAGAAAACAGCTGTCTCGGCATGCTGGGAGTTGTAGTTGCGTACCTCAAGCTGTTGCATAACTACATCTCCCAGCATGCCCTTCTGTGATCAGTCATGCTGGGAATTGTAGTTTTGCAACAGCTGGAGGCACACTGGTTGGAAAATACTGAGTTAGGTAACAGAACCTAACTCAGTATTTTCCAACCAGTGTGCCTCCAGCTGTTTCAAAACTACAACTCCCAGCATGTACTGACAGACCGTGCATGCTGGGAGTTGTAGTTTTGCAACAGCTGGAGGCTCACTGGTTGGAAAATACTGAGTTAGGTGACAGAACCTAACTGAAGGTTTTCCAACCAGTGTGCCTCCAACTGTTGCAAAACTACAACTCCCAGCATGTACTGACAGACTGAGCATGCTGGGAGTTGTAGTTTTGAAACAGCTGGAGGTTTGCCCCCCCCCCCCCCCCATGTGAACGTACAGGGTACATTCACACGGGCGGGTTTACAGCAAGTTTCCTGCTTCAAGTATGAGCTGCGGCAAATTTTTCGCCGCAGCGCAAATTCCTAGCGGGAAACTCACCGTAACCCGCCAGTGTGAATGTACCCTAAAAACACTACACTACACTAACACCTAATAAAGAGTAAAACACTACATAAACACCCCCTTACACTGTCCCCCCCAATAAAAATGAGAAACGTATTGTACAGCAGTGTTTCCAAAACGGAGCCTCCAGCTGTTGCAAAAACAACAACTCCCAGCATTTCCGGACAGCTACTGACTGTCCACGCATGCTGGGAGTTTAGCAACAGCAGGAGGCTCCCTGTTTGGGAATCACTGGCGTAGAATACCCCTATGTCCACCCCTATGCGATCCCTAATTTAGTCCTCAAATGCGCATGGCGCTCTCTCACTTCGGAGCCCTGTCGTATTTCAAGGAAACAGTTTATGGCCATATATGGTGTATTTCCGTACTCAGGAGAAATTGCACTACAAATTTTGGGGGGCTTTTTCTCCTTTTAGCCCTTATGAAAAGGAAAAGTTGGTGTCTACACCAGCCTGTTAGTGTAAAAAAAAAAATGTTTACACTAACGTGCTGGTGTTGCCCTTTACTTTTTATTTTCACAAGTGGTAAAAGGAAAAAAAGACCCCCAAAATTTGTAACGCAATTTCTCCTGAGTACGTAAATACCCCATATGTGGGCGTAAAATGCTCTGCGGGCGCACAACAAGGCCCAGGAGTGAGAGCGCACCATGTACATTTGAGGCCTAAATTGGTGATTTGCACAGGGGTGGCTGATTTTACAGCGGTTCTGACATAAACCCCAAAAAATAAATACCCACATGTGACCCCATTTTGGAAACTACACCCCTCACGGAATGTAATAAGGGGTATAGTGAGCATTTACGCCCCACAGGTGTCTGACAGATTTTTGGAACAGTGGTACGTGAAAATGAAAAATGTAATTTTTTTGTTTGCACAGCCCACTGTTCCAAAGATCTGTCAAACCCAGTGGGGTGTAAATGCTCACTGTACCCCTTATTAGATTCCGTAAGGGGTGTAGTTTCCAAAATGGGGTCACATGTGGGGGGGGTCCACTATTCTGGCACCACGGGGGGCTTTGTAAATGCACATGGCCCCCGACTTCCAATCCAAACAAATTATCTCTCTAAAAGCTCAATGGCGCTCCTTCTCTTCTGAGCATTGTAGTTCGCTCGCAGTGCACTTGACGTCCAAACATGGAGTATTTCCATACTCAGAAGAAATAGGGTTACAAATTTTGGGGGGCATTTTCTCCTATTACCATTTGTAAAAAAGTAAAATTTGGGGAAAAACCAGCATTTTAGTGGAAAAATATTTTTTTTAATTTACACATCCGACAACTGTGGGGTGTTAAGGCTCACCGTACCCTTGTTACGTTCCTTGAGGGGTGTCATTTCCATAATAGTGTGCGATGTGTTTTTTTTTTTGCTGTCCTGGCACCATAGGGGCTTCCTAAATGGGACATGCCCCCCAAAAACCATTTCAGAAAAACTCACTCTCCTAAATCCCATTGTTGCTCCTTCGCTTCTGAGCCCTCTAGTGCACCCGCCGAACACTTCACATACACATATGAGGTATTTTCTTACTCGAGAGAAATTGGGTTACCAATTTTGAGAGGATTTTTTTCCTTTTACCCCTTGTAAAAATTCAAAAACTGGGTCTACAAGAACATGCCAGTGTAAAAAATGGAAGATTTTGAATTTTCTCCTTCACTTTGCTGCTATTCCTGTGAAACACCTAAAGGGTTAACACACTTACTGAATGTCATTTTGAATACTTTGAGGGATGCAGTTTTTATAATGGGGTCATTTAACGGGTATTTCTAACCAGAAGACCCTTCAAATCCACTTCAAACCTGAACTGGTCCCTAAAAAATTCCGATTTTGAAAATTTTGCGAAAAAATTGAAAATTGTTGCTGAACTTTGAAGCCCTCTGGTGTCTTCCAAAAGTAAAAACTCATCAATTTTATGATGCAAACATAAAGTAGACATATTTTATATGTGAATCAATATATAATTTATTTGGAATATCCATATTCCTTATAAGCAGAGAGCTTCAAAGTTAGAAAAATGCTAAATTTTCCAATTTTTCATGAAATTTTTGAATTTTTCACCAAGAAAGGATACAAGTATCGCCGAAAATTTACCACTAACATAAAGTAGAATATGTCACGAAAAAACAATCTCGGAATCAAATTTATAAGTAAAAGCATCCCTGAGTTATTAATGCTTAAAGTGATAGTGGTCAGATTTGCAAATAATGCTCCCGTCCTTAGGGTCATAATGGGCTCCGTCCCCAAGGGGTTAAGGACCAGGCCATTTTACACCTTAAGGAATTTTTTAAAGTGACAGGGGTCAGATTTTCAAAAAACGCTCTGGTCCTTAAGGTGTAAAATGGCCTGGTCCTTAACCCCTTGGGGACGGAGCCCATTATGACCCTAAGGACGGGAGCGTTTTTTGCAAATCTGACCCCTGTCACTTTAAACATTAATAACTCTGGAATGCTTTTACTTATCATTCTGATTCCGAGATTGTTTTTTCGTGACATATTCTACTTTAACATAGTGGTAAAATTTTATGGTAACTTGCATCCTTTCTTGGTGAAAAATCCCCAAATTTGATGAAAAAAATGAAATTTTTGCATGTTTCTAACTTTGAAGCACTCTGCTTGTAAGAAAATGGATATTCAAAATAAAAAAAAAATTTTGGTTCACATATACAATATGTCTACTTTATGTTTGCTCAAAGTTCAGCAGCAATTTTGACATTTTTCACAAAATTTTCAAACTCACTATTTTTCAGTGACCAGTTCAGTTTTGAAGTGGATTTGAAAGGTCTTCATCTTAGAAATACTCCACAAATGACCCCATTATAAAAACTGCGACCCCCAAAGTATTCAAAATGACATTCAGTAAGTGTTTTAACCCTTTAAGTGTTTCACAGGAATAGCAGCAAAGTGAAGGAGAAAATTCAAAATCTTCATTTTTTACACTCGCATGTTCTTGTAGACCCAATTTTTGAATTTTTGCAAGGGGTAAAAAGGAGAAAATTTTTACTTGTATTTGAAACTCAATTTCTCTCGAGTAAGGACATACCTCATATGTTTATGTTAATTGTTCGGCGGGCGCAGTAGAGGGCTCAGAAGGGAAGGAGCGACAAATGATTTTTGGGGGCATGTCCCCTTTAGGAAGCCCCTATGGTGCCAGGACAGCAAAAAAAAAACACATGGCATACCATTTTTGAAACTAGACCCCTCGGGGAACATAACAAGGGGTAAAGTGAACCTTAATACCCCACAGGTGATTCACGACTTTTGCATATGTAAAAAAAAAAATTCTTTTTTACCTAAAATGCTTGGTTTCCCAAAAATTTTACATTTTTAAAAAGGGTAATAGCAGAAAATACCCCCCAAAATTTGAAGCCCAATTTCTCCCGATTCAGAAAACACCTCATATGGGGGTGAAAATTGCTCTACTGGCGCACTACAGGTCTCAGAAGAGAAGGAGTCACATTTGGCTTTTTGAAAGCAAATTTTGCTCTGGGGGCATGCCGCATTTAGGAAGCCCCTATGGTGCCAGAATACCAAAAAAAAAAAAACACATGGCCTACCATTTTGGAAACTAGACCCCTCGGGGAACGTAACAAGGGGTAATGTGAACCTTAATACCCTACAGGTGTTTCACGACTTTTGCATATTGAATTTTTACCTAAAATGCTTGGTTTCCCCAAAAATTTACATTTTTAGAAAGGGTAATAGCAGAAAATACCCCCCAAAATTTGTAACACAATTTATCCCGAGCACGACGATACCCCATATGTGACCCTAAACTTTTGCCTTAAAATACGACAGGGCTCCAAAGTGAGAGCGCCATGCGCATTTGAGGCCTAAATTAATGATTGCATAGGGGTGGACATAGGGGTATTCTACGCCAGTGATTCCCAAACAGGGTACCTCCAGCTGTTTTAAAACTCCCAGCATGCCTGGACAGTCAGTGGCTATCTGGCAATACTGGGAGTAGTTTTCATGCAACAGCTGGAGGCTCCGTTTTGGAAACAGTGGCGTACCAGATGTTTTTCATTTTTATTGGGGAGAGGAGGGGGGCTGTGTAGGGGAATGTGTATATGTATTGTTTTTACTTTTTATTTTATTTTGTGTTAGTTTAGTGTAATGTAGTGTTTTTAGGGTACAGTCGCATGGGCAGGGGTTCACAGTAGTTTCTCGCTGGCAGTTTGAGCTGCGGCAGAAAATTTGCCGCAGCTCAAACTTGCAGCCGGATACTTACTGTAAACCTCCGCCCATGTGAGTGTACCCTGTACATTCACATTGGGGGGGGGGGGGGAGAAACATCCAGCTGTTGCAAAACTACAACTCCCAGCATGTACGGTCTATCACACTGGCAACAAACTCAGTGTTTTGCAACCAGTGTGCCTTCAGCTGTTGCAAAACCTACAACCCCCAGCATGTACGGACAGCGGAAGGGCATGCTGGGGCTTGTAGTTATGCAACAGCTGGAGGCATACTACTTTGGCTGGGGATTGTAGTTATGCAACAACTGGAGACACACTGGTTTGCTACCTAACTCAGTGTTTCACAACCAGTGTGCCTTCAGCTGTTGCAAAACTACAACTCTCAGCAGTCACCGACAGCCAAGGGGCATGCTGGGAGTTGTAGTTATGCAACCAACAGATGCACCACTACAACTCCCAGCATGCACTTTTGCTGATCCATAGAAAAAATGTGCCTCCAGCTGTTGCAAAACTATAAGTCCCAGCATGCCCATAAGGGAATGTTGGGAGTTGTGGTGGTCTGCCTCCTGCTGTTGCATAACTACAGCTCCCAGCATGCCCTTTTTGCATGCTGGGAGATGTTGCTAAGCAACAGCAGGAGGCTGTCAATCACCTCCAACTGCTGCTCCGCTGCAGGTCAGTCCCTCGCCGCCGCCGCTCCTGGGGCCCCAATCCCAACATTGATGCCGGGGATCGGGGTCCCCAGCTCCCGGGGTCTTCTTCCTGCTCACGTCCTCCGGAAGAGGGGCGGAGCGGGTTGCGGGAGTGACACCCGTAGCAGGTGCCCTGATTGGTCGGCCAGTAAACCGGCCGACGAATCAGGGCGATCATGAGGTGGCACCAGTGCCACCTCACCCCTGCTGGCTATGGCTGTTCGGGCCTTCAGAGGCGGCCCCGATCAGCCAGTAATTCCAGGTCACTGGAGACCCGATTGACCCGGAATTCGCCGCAGATCGCTGGGCTGAATTGTTCAGCGATCTGCGGCCATCGCCGACATGGGGGTCATCATGACCCCCCTGGGCGATATGCCGCAATGCCTGCTGAACGATTTCAGCAGGCATCGGGCACCAGCTCTCCTCCGGCTAGCGGCGGGGGGCCGGGAATGGACAGGATGTACTCCTACGTCCTCGGTCCTTAAGGACTCGGAAATGGGGGCGTAGGAGTACGTCCATTGTCCTTAAAGAAGAAGTATCATGGACCAAGTCACAAATTTTTTTTAATATCATGTGAAAGTGCATCAGCTCATCATTCTGACAATCTGCTCCTCATGTATCTCACCCTCTCCCTTCTCCTGCAATCCCCTCTGAAAGATCGGTACTTCCTGGTCCATGGAGGTCCCTGACTTCCTGTCTCCCATAATGCCTTTCAGTTCATCATAGAAGTAGCCCAGCCTAGACCAGTGCTTCCTAACCAGGGTGCCTCCAGCTGTTGTGAAACTACAACTCCCAGCATGCCTGGGAGTTTTAGTTTTGCAACAGCTGAAGGCACCCTGGTTGGGATACACTGACCTAGACACTGATCACTTTCCTAACAGCAGGCTCAGTGTTTCCCCTCCCCCTGCTTCTATTCTCAGGACATTGTTCTTTCAGACTGACCTGCTGTCAGATTGTGATCAGTGCAGGGCAAAGCAGGGATCTCCCCCTCCCCCTCTGCTTCTTCTCGGGACATTGGGACATCGTTCTTGCTCTTATAAACACTGAGCTGGCTGTCAGATGCTTCCCTGCCGAGGAGATGAAGACAAGTGAGCTCAGCTAACTGGGGCTTCTATGATTGGCTGAAGCTGCACATGGGAGGTTCCCTTGCCGTGCACAGAGCTGGCTAAGCTGCAGAACTATGGGAAATTGTGACATCACGGCCCCCAGCATAATGCAGCTCAATGGGGGGTCGCAAGTCATCAGAACAGGGAGCTGCTGAACTTCCTCTCTGAACAAAGAAGCTAGAAAAACAGGTTTTACATACAAGATGGGTGAAGTCAGTGATTTACAAAGTGATATAACTTTTGCTTCTGCATTTAAAACACAATACTTTTTCTACATGGGACTTCTCCTTTAAGCGGTTAAACATGTTTTGCACTATCCATATTTGTGAAGTGTTGGTGTGGCACCTTGGTCAATCTACTCTGATGCATCAGGCATTGGTGAGTGGAAATCCTGGCTGATCCATGCTTGATTCATCTTCACAAAGGTCAGTCTCTCCACATTTTTTGTGGACAGACGAGTTCTCCTTGAGGTTACTATGGTCCCCGCCATACTAAACACTCGCTCTGATGGCACACTACTGGCCTGGCAGGACAGCTATCCCAGGGCAAACTCTGCTAGTTGTGGCCACAAATCAAGTTTGGCTGCCCAGAAGTCCAGCGGATCTTCAAAGTGTGCTGCCATGGCCATGTCAAGGTATGCCACCACCTGCTGGTTCAGGTCTTGCTCCATGTCTACCAGCTGATGATGAGTTGCTTCGCTATGTTGGTGAAGAAAGCTAGTCATCAGCGACTGTAGATTCAGGCTGCTGCTGATGGAGCTGATACTGCTCATGCCACCCCACCCCTCCCCAGCAACCATCACAGTGGAAGGTGAGCGCAGAGGGCCCCCCGAGTCAGACCTGTGAGAGGATGGACGATGGTGCAGATAGGCATCGGCATACTGCCTACGTAGGATGCCTCTGTAGTAGGTCAGTTTGCCCTCCCTCTCAGTGGGTGTGAAAAAAGCCCCCATTTTGTGCTGGTAGCGAGGATCCAATAAGGTGGAGACCCAGAAGTCATCCCGCTGCCAAATGGTGACAATTCGGTGGTCACTACACAAGCAAGTGAGCATGCATCGTGCCATTTGTGCAAGTGACTTGGAGGGACTCCCTGCTTCCATCTCAACTGAATACTGCCACGGTGTGTCTGGGTCCTCTGTCTCGCCTTCCTCATAACCCTCTAGCTCCTGTAGCTGCTTCAACTCCTCCTCTCCTGTCAGATGACTAGAAAAAATGCCCATCTCGCGAAACTTAAACTTTTCCCTACTGTGCCTCTCCCCCTTCTTCTACTCCACCAGTTCAGCCCATGTGGCTATGAAATATAGGCACCATCGGGGACATTTATCATCGTTTCTTTGGTAAGCAAGTTCTGTAGTCATTTTTTTCTTGCTATTTTTTTTTTGCTTATGTATGATATATTTATCATACTATCACAGGGGGTTGATAAATATGGCTTACATGAGCAAAAACCAAGAAATCACTTTGAAATACCATTTTTTTTAGCACACATAAGCAAAAAGCAAATAATGTCTACAGAACACCACTTTGCAGCTTTGAAAAAAAAATGTGCATATATATATATATATATATATATATATATATATATATATGTATAATGTGTGTGTTTATTACATTTTTTAACACTGTTTTTTCTCCCTAAATGTACTTACAAATTTTTTTTTTGTTACTTCTTCTACAGATCCGTGTATCCTGTGGACTCCTTCGGATTCGGTGGACTACTTCAACGACCAGCGTTTTTCTTTTCTTGATTTTAATAAAATGGTTAATGAGGGCTTGTGGGGGAGTGTTTTTTTGTAATAAATTATTTTTTAAACTTTTTTTTTTTTACTTACTGGACAGGCTTAGTAGTGGAAGCTGTCTTATAGACGGAGTCCATTACTAAGCCGGGCTTAGCGTTAGCCACAAAAACACCTAGCGCTAACCCCCAATTATTACCCCGGTACCCAACACCACAGGGGTGCCGGGAAGACCTGGTACCCACAGGCCCGGAGCGTCAAAAATGGCGCTCCTGGGCCTAGGCGGTAAAAGGCTGGTGTTATTTAGGCTGGGGAGGGCCAGTAACAATGGTCCTCGCCCATCCTGGTAACGTCAGGTTGTTACTGTTTGGTTGGTATTTGGCTGATAATAAAAATAGGGGGGACCCTATGTTTTTTTTTAAATATTAAATTATTTATAAAAAAAAAAAAAACGCATAAGGTCCCCCCTATTTTTATTCTCAGCCAAATACCAACCAAACAGTAACAGCCTGACGTTTCCAGGGTGGGCGAGGACCATTGTTACTGGCCCTCCCCAGCCTAAATAACGCCAGCCTGTTACCGCCTAGGCCCAGGAGCGCCATTTTTGATGCTCCGGGCCTGTTGGTACCGGCTCTTCCCGGCACCCCTGTGGCGTTGGGTATCGGGGTAATAATTGGGGGTTAGCGCTAGCTGTTTTTGTGGCTAACGCTAAGCCCAGCTTAGTAATGGACTCCGTCTATAAGACAGATTCCACTACTAAGCCGGTCAAGTAAAGTAAGGAAAAAACACAACAGGTTTAAAAAAAAAATTATTACAAAAAAACACTCCCCCACAAGCCCTTGTTAACCATTTTATTAACATCAAACGCTGGTCATCGAAGTAGTCCACCGAATCCGAAGGAGTCCACAGGATACACGGATCTGAAATAAGAAGAAAAAAATATATAAATGGGTAAGTACATTTATTATCACCTGCTCGCACATCTCCTGCCCCGCACGACTACAACTCCCAGCATGCCCTTACAGTAAGGACATGCTGGGAGTTGTAGTTGTGTGGTGCAGGAGATGTGTGGGCAAGTGACAAGCTTGTCCCCTGCCCCCAGCTGCAGGACTACAACTCCCAGCATGCCCTTACAGTAAGGACATGCTGGGAGTTGTAGTCCTGCAGCTGGGGGCAGGGGACAAGCTTTTCATTCGCCTGCACTGCACAACTACAACTCCGAACATGTCCTTACAGTAAGGGCATGCTGGGAGTTGTAGTCCTGCAAAGAGAGACACACAGAGAGACACAAACAAACACACAGTCAGAGAGACACACAACACACTCACAGACACACACACAGACAGAGTCACACACAGTCACACAAACAGCCACACACACACAAACATAGAGTCAGACACAGAGTCACACACACACACAGACAGTCACACACAGACAGAGACACACAGACAGAGACAGAGATAGAGAAAGACAGAGAGACAGACACACACACTCACCCATCCAGCGCAGCACTCCTTTTCTCCGGGCACCCTGCGAGTGACGTCACTGACGGAAGGACGTCAGGCCGGCGCAACTGAAGACGTGGGAGCGGAGGCCGGCGCAACCGAAGACATGGGAGGACGGGCACAGTGCAGGTGAAGGCCGGAGGGGGGGGATTTGGGTGAAAGCCGTGGGGGGGGTGCTGGTGGGTGCGGAGGCCGGGCACAGTGCAGGTGAAGGCCGGGGGCGGGGGGTGGTGGTATGTGTTACGGACAGGCACAGCGGAGGTGAAAACCGTCGGGCGGGGGGGGGATTGTTTGTATAGTCGGTCCAACATATGGAGGGTAGAATTCTAACATGTGGAAACGTCGCAAATCAGACTATGTTGTGGGATACCGTTCTGACGCTACAGTTCAAGGAGGGTGTGCTCTGTGGTGTACGAGTGGCTGAAGTGCATGCAAAGTTTCCTTCCCATTGTTAGGATGTCTTGCAGATGGGGGGAACACTTCAGGAACCTTGACAACCAGATTGAACATGTGTGCCATGCAGGGCACATGTCTCAGGCTTCCTTGTCGCAGCGCAGATAAGATGTTCTTTCCGTTGTCGGTCACCATGGTTCCCATTTCCAGTTTTCGTGGAGTAAGCCATGATTTGATTTCTTGATGAATTACTTTTAGCAGTTTCTCCCATGATGTCACTCCGCTCGCTAAGGCAAACCATGTGAACAACAGCACGACACCGCCGTGCCCTTCATACATGGTATGCTGGAAGAGCACTGAGATTTGTCCGTGCAGTAGAGGCTGAGGATATGGTGGAGGATGAGGATGCGGAGTCGCACACTGTCACAGGACCGAGGGCTTGAGAGCGTGGAGGCGTAACCTGTCCAAGTTGCTGTTGTTTTAGCTGTGCAGGAACCATATTCACCCAGTGGGCTGTTAAGGACATTTTTTGTCCCTGACCGTAGTTACAGCTCCACACATCGAGGCTGACGTGCACTTTGGTACACACCAACAGGCTCAAGGACTGGTCCACTTGAAAAGGGAGGGACTGCAGCACCAGCCACTTGGACAGGAGCACATTCAGCTTCTGCGCTGTTGGATGAGTGGGCGCATACTGTTGTCTCCTGGACATTGCTTCGCCAATGGATTGCTGGCGGAATTACTGACTCGAAGTAGGAGGAGCAGAAACATCTGGAGTGACAGAAGATGGGTATGACACAGCTTCCTTCGGCTGAGGTGGTGGAGCCTTGGATGGCTGAAACAGGGAGTGGCGTGCCACTGGGTGATGCAGCAGAATAGACCACCTCATTGGAGCCACGGTTCTTTCAGGCCACTTTATGGTGACGCTGCATATGTTGATGCAGAGCCTTGGTGCCAACATTGGGACCCTGGCCACACTTCACCTTCTGCTGACACATTTTGCATGTGGCCAGGTTAACATCCTCCGGATGCTTGATGAAAAACTGCCACACCGCCGAGTAGATGATTTTCCCACCAATAGTCCGCACTTATTGACTGCTACTGCTGCCAACTCCAGGAACCCCTGTTCCACTACCTCCCGTGAAGGTAGGCTGCCGGAATGCAAGTGGTCTTCCCCGGGCACGTTTGGCTCCCGACTTTCCACTTCTGCCAACATGCTGACTGCCAACCATGCTACCACCTTGCTGGCTCAGCTGCTGTCTCACAGGCAACCTGCAACCCTCTTCTCCTGATGATGGTGAAGCCCCTTCTGCACCCGGCTCCCAAGTGCAATCGGCTTTTATCATCATCATCATCATCGTCGAGTTGTGTCTGCACGTCACTGATCTTTTCCTCAGGTTCCTCAACAGTGTCTGCTTCAGGAGCCTGAATGCTTGCAACACCACCTCCCACGCCACTCTCCTCATTACTACCTGCCCGCCTACCGTAGGAAGCAGCAGATGTCTACTCAAATTCTTGGATGGGCAGTAGCTGCTTACTGTCCTCTAGATCGTCCTCAGTAAATAGTGTAGCTGAACCCACAGCATAAGATACTTCTGTGGGGGAGGGAACAGCCTAGGACAGAGGAAATGGGAGGACAGGGAATGCTCGCGGGCCATGCCAACTGAGGGTTGTGTCTGAGGAACCCACCAGCTGTTGACTGGGGGTGTCAGATATCACATGTGATGAAGTGGATGACCGTTCTAACCAATCGATGACGGCAGATAGGTTACTGGTCGAGACACAACCACTAGCTGATACCGGGAGCTCAGTCCTCTCACTGCTACTCCTGCTGCCACTCCCCCCTAGTGTGCTGCGACCTTTTCCTGATGAATTTAGGCCTCTGCCACTCCTCTATGCACATCCTGGCACATCTACTTAGTGCGTATATGAGTGGAGTACAATATGCTCCACTATGCTTAAAAAAGTATTTGTGTACAACACCAGCCGGTGAGTACTTTTGCTTGGCCTTTAACAGTATCTAGGCCCTTGAGACTTTAACAGAAACAAAATAGTATACCACTTAGATGTACGTATGTGGTATGCACTTATGAGGGGAGAAAAATAAGCTACAGTACCCTTAAAAAAAGTATTTGTGCACAATACCAGTAGTACACACCAGTGTTGCAGCACACAGTCGCTGTGTACTACACCCAAAATTGAACTCCCAATCTCACTCCCTTCCCTATCAGTGCTTCTAAGCAGGATTTGTGATCGAGCTGAATCGCTGCTGTTCTGTGCAACACACTGTGCAACACACTGTTCTCTGTCCCTCTCTCTAATAGAACGCTGTAGACAGTGACTGGGAGGTGAATCGCTGCTGTAAGAATGCTTTTATGTGCAAAACACACACTGCTCTCTGTCCCTCTCTCTGCATCAGAAAGCTGACTTGACTAGGAGATGAATCGCTGATAGAAAAAAAGCTTTCCTGTGCAACACACAGCGCTGTCTGTCTATATCTATATCTCTGCAGTTAAAGGATGAAGTGACTTGCCGCAATATGGCTGACGATTATATAGGGCTGTGACATCACAGGGGCGACTGGCTGCTGATAGGCTGCATACTGCATGTGATTCAGGGTCATCCGGTCTACACTTGTTCCCGCCTTCCCAGGTTTCCTTACCCCATGTCCTCACATGTGGGTCTGCCATTTTAGATTCCCTGGAGCCTTGACCGCACTAAATGGAGTTTAATGAAGCAATTTGCACAATGCAATCGCGGCAATATTCGCATTTGTTGCGATTCAAAATTTTCCTGAAATTCGTCACAAATTCGGATTCGTCAGATTTGATTCACTCATCCCTAAACACAATGTAACTCCAAGTCAATCACACTTCTGTGAAATCACACTGTCCACTCAGGAAGCAACATTGAATGACAATCAATTTCACATGCTGTTGTGCAAATGGAACAGACAATAGGTGGGAATTATAGGCAATTAGCTAGACACCCCCAATAAAGGAGTGGTTCTGCAGGTGGTGACCACAGACCACTTCTCAGTTCCTGTGCTTCCTGGCTGATGTTGTGGTCACTTTTGAATGCTGGCGGTGCTTTCACTCTAGTGGTTGAATGAGACGGAGTCTACAACCCACACAAGTGGCTCAGATAGTGCAGCTCATCCAGGCTGTGTAAAGAAGGTTTGCTGTGTCTGTCAGATCATGCTCTAGACACTATGTCCAGAGCATGGAGGCACTACCAGGAGACAGGCCAGTACATGGGGAGACATGGAGGAGGCCGTAGGAGGTCAACAACCCAGCGGCAGGACCGCTACCTCCGCCTTTGTGCAAGGAGGAGAAGGAGAAGCACTGCCAGAGCCCTGCAAAATGACCTCCAGCAGGCCACAAATGTGCATGTGTCCACTCAAATGTTCAGAAACAGACTCCATGAGGGTGGTATGTGGGCCTGACGTCCACAGATGAGGCTTGGACTTGCAGCCCAACACAATGCAGGACGTTTGGCATTTGCCAGAGAACACCAAGATTGGCAAATTCATCACTGGTGCCCTTTGCACTTCACAGATGAAAGCAGGTTCACACTGAGCACATGTAACAGACGTGACAGAATCTGGAGATGCCGTGGAGAACATTCTGCTGCCTGCAACATCCTCCAGCATAACCAGTTTGCCGGTGGGTCAGTAATGGAGTGGGGTGGCATTTCTTTGGGGGGCCGTACAGCCCTCCATGGGCTTGCCAGAGGTAGCCTGACTGCCATTAGGTACCAAGATGAGATCCTCAGATACCTTGTGAGACCATATGCTGGTGCGGTTGGCCCTGGGTTCCTCCTAATGCAAGACAATGCTAGACCTCATGTGGCTGGAGTGTGTCAGCAGTTCCTGCAAGAAGAATGCATTGATGCTATAGGCTGGCCCGCCCATTCCCCAGACCTGAATCCGATTGAGCACCTCTAGGACATCATGTCTCGCTCCATTCACCAACGTCACGTTGCACCACAGACTGTCCAGGAGTCAGCCACCTCATCAAGAGCATGCCCAGGCGTTGTAGGGAGGTCATACGGGCACGTGGAGGCAAAACACACTACTGAGCCTCATTTTGACTTGTTTTAAGGACATTATATCAAAGTTGATTTCCATTGACAATTTTTGTGTGGTTTTGTTGTTAGCACATTCAACTATGTAAAGACGAAAATATTTCATACTATTAGTTCATTCATTCATTCAGATCTTCAGATCTAGGATATGTTATCTTATATGTTGATTTTTTTTCCTTTTTTTTCCTTCAGGATTTACCCCTTTGTATGTTTCTGTGTGGTATTGATGATTGATCCAAAGGTAGGCTACTTTGGACAATCAGTTTTTTTGAAGAAAGTTTCTTTATGATGAATTGATTAAAAGTTGTCCTGCTTCTGGGACTTCTATGTAATGTCCGTTTATCTGTATTTTGTATTTTCTACTTTGGGTCCAGTTCAGACATTGTTTGTGTCTGAACAGTTTCTGTGTTAATTCTCCCTGGTATTGGAAGAGTTAACCTTCCTGACTTCAGCACTGGGAGGATATATAAGGCCTCTTCAGATGCTGCTCGGGGCGGGTGATTAGACCAGTACTCTGACCATTTTTGCATTATGTTCACTATGTCTGTCTGTGCACATATCCTGAGTTTCAACCATGGTTATCTGTCCTGTTTGATATATATATTTTAGCCTGCTTTGTTTTAGTACCTTTGATGGGTTTTAGTATTCTTGTATGTTCGTTCTGCATTTGCTTTGTCTTGCCTTAGACCCCTTTCACCCTGCCAGCATGCTCCGGCAAATTCGGCCGTCAAACTCCAAGCACTATTTTTTTCTCCGGCTTTTCACGATCCTAAAATAACGAGCTTTACACTGCCGGAGAAAACTGAAAATGTGAATGTAGCCTTACTCTCTATTCACACTGTGCATTTTGTCCTGTTTTTACCTTGTTTGATCCTGGATCTCCTAAGATAGAATCCTGTTCTAAGCCTTGTGATAATCTTTCTATCTAGGAGTAAGTCTTGTGCCTGTACCTGTGTTTGCTTGTATTTAGGATTTTTATTCCCTCCTAGGCTAGTATCATTATAACACGGTGGAGTGTACACCTCTAGATAGGAACATATTTGGCCTTAGTATTGATGTCCCTCCATGCTTGGAGTGGGGTGTCTAGTGTGTTCCTTGTTCTGAGTCCAGTGTAAACAGTGCTCTTGATTTCCTGATCCATTTAGTGTTCTGACATTCAGTTAACCTGTTCATCCCCTGCACCTCCTGGTTTTGTCTGCTGTAAACTTATCCCCATATCTAGTCTTGTTCATATTTTCATATCTTCCGTTAATCTTGATTCTGGTTTCTGAGCTGTATGTTAGTGTGCTATATCCTGCTTTCTTTATAATTATATATCTGTTTGTTGGTTGCTATATTCACGTTATGTTCCTGACTTGTTTCCCGACTTTGTACAGTTCTGTTTGTTTTGTTGACTTTGACACCCATGCACTTTAACGCAAGGAAGGGGCTCCAAGTTGTCAATACGTTGCTTAGGGCAGATGAGCAAGTAGGCAGGGAGAGTGGTTTTTAGGGACAGATTTAGGGCTCACTTCTCCCTGCCCCCCATTTATGACACTCTAAGGATCATTCAGGGGCCAATTGCATAGGAAATGCAGCATTACCGTGTTTCTGTAGATATCTAATGGTTGTTCATAGACACAAGTCCTCCAGTATAAGACACGTTGTAGTTGCTTTTGTCTATGGCTAATGGATGAGGAATCTGAATAGTGTACCCATCTTTTATCTCAAAAACCCTTTGTCATGGGAAGCAAGTTGGGGTAAAAATACCTTTTTTAAGGATAAACTGCCCTGTGTGTGTACCTGAGGAAAATCACTTTTTCTGGTCATTAAATTAAATAACTTGCATATGATATTTGTCACTAGATTTCTGCTCTGCAGGCTTCAGTTGTCAGTTGTCCCTGAGCTGGTGTGTTTAGAGTACTTTTTCTGCACAAGCATTACCACCTAACATAGTCCTTGTTTTTAATCAAAACTATAGTTCAATACAGGTACAAGGTTCTATCGACAACAGTTTTGTAACTTTATATAACGAGAGTACCTGGGCACCGCGCTGCATTTGGCAAGTGAATGTACACACTGGATAGAATAGTCTGGAATTATTTACAGACTTCAGAAGACCCAGTCTTCAATTAAAAGAGAAATTGAAGATTGCATCTTCTGAAGTCTGTGAGTAATCCCTAACGGAATATTCCATCCAGTGTGTACATTCACTTGCTGAACGTAGCACAGTGCCCATGAACTCTCCATAAATAAAGTGTTTAGAGTACCTTCTATGATTGCTCTCATACACTGCACGCAGATAGAAGAAAGAATCCTTATCTCCTATACTTCTGTAGCACACCCTAAAAAGCAACAGCATATATGACATTATAGAGCAGTCCTGAGTAGTCTAAGATATGTATTCAGCACTGTAGTGAACATATTATGAATCACGTAGATAAAAAAAATTGTAAACAGCGAAATCGCATTTTAATATGTCATATCACATCTCAGAATTATTTTTTTTTACAAAAAGTGATCAAAAAGTCTGATCTATGTCAAATTGGAACCAATAAAAACTACAGGTCATGCTTTGTATCTGATTTATTGAAAATTTGTACAGCAAGTAGAAATCCCAAAATTTCCAGATGCAAAATTCTATTCTTTAGTTCAAACTTTTTTTTTATAAAAACACATTGTAAAGGCACAGGTTATATGCTTTATGCCCAGCTGAGATTAGTAGAATAAGCGTGTTAGGGTCTCATCTGAAGTGAGGCCACCTCCGCGTGGGTGATGGGGTACACGTTTTGATCAAAAGGTACGCTAAGAGCCTCCATTTTTTGGCCATGAGTGCTGCTGTAACCTTCTATTGGCATACTTTGTATTTGCCACAGCAGCGTGCACCTTTTTTTACCTGAGTTTAAAATATACATAGAAAGCGTTGAGAATGAAAGTTGTCTGGCATTTTCTCAACCACTTGACTACTTGGTGAGGGCCCAATCACCCCAAAGCATAACAATAACCTCCAAATCTCTTTCAATAAAAACCAGATGCAGAAAACCAGACAGAGTGCGTCTCTGCAAAAAAAAAAGAAAGCATAGCCAAGGTCCAAGTTTAGGCATTGCAGCTCTATGTAAGCACATGGCGCAGCATCACAAGGCCTGACTAGAAGTATCAATAGTCCACCACTGCCTGCTGTTTGCTGGCTACTACAACACTAATTCACCATTGCCTGCTTTCCACTGGCTACTACAACTCCAGTAGTGGACCACTTTTTTAGCTTTTTATAATCCTATTGCAACTCCCCAAAGGGAAAATTATTGGCAAGCTTGGAAATAAACAATGCATCTTTTTTACTTGCCAGTCACAAAACCTGTTGCAACAGATACATTTTATAATTTTTCAACATTTACAAAAGCTATTTCTTCACTATTTTTCAGGTTTTTGAGATACCGTCACCAATATTGTTGCAACTCCCAATAAGGAAAATTTTTTGGAGCACTTGGAAAAAGCCATTCCATCTTCCAATTCCCCTGTTGAAAAGCATACAAAATCCTCTAAGGCAGTGTTTTTAAACAAGTTGTTAGTTATGGTGTATGGTGTCACTGTAAGTTTTACATTAACTTGGCCTTAAAACAACTTTCAAACTGCTTAAATACATTTCTAGGCGACCCTAGCAGTGTTTAACAGGGCTTTATAGGGTAGACTAGCTGGGAAAAATGGTTCTTATCTGCCGACACATTTTATGTTTCTTTAGAGCTCTAATGCAGTGTTATATATGCGTTTAGCAAACAAGACTTTTCCGGAGAGAGTTTGCTCAACTCTATTGGAGAAAGTGGTATAATACAAACTTTGTTGTCTACAATTGTATAGTTAAAAAAAGTTGCGTAATCGGAGTTATACTTTAAAGGGTATTTTCTGTTGATTAGCTTTAAAAAGCCTAATTACATCTGCTGGGATTCAGTGCTGCTGTGAAAAGTCCAATAGGGATCAAAAGGATACAGTGGTCCCTCAACATACGATGGTAATTTGTTCCAAACGACCTATCGTTTGTCGAATCCATCGTATGTTGAGGATCCGTGCAATGTAAAGTATAGGAAGCTGTACTCACCTGTCCCCGCCGCTCCGGACCAGGTCCTCACCGCTCCCGATGCTGTCCCAGGGGCTCCCGATGCTGTCCCGCTGCTCCGGTGTCTTCTTCAGGATCCTCTGGCTTCTTCCGCATCTTCTGCAGGGTCCGGGCCTCGCTTTCTGGTGACGTTATTACGCTGCTGCGCCGGCACGGCGTGCACACTGACGTAATAACAACGCCGGAAAGCGAGGCCTGGACCCTGGAGAAGATACAGAAGATGCCGAAGGATCACGAAGTGGACCCGGAGCAGCGGGGATATGTAAGTGAACCTGTCTGGGATGCTTAAACTGCTATCCGACAGCAGCTTAAGCATTTTGCTCTGTCGGATAGCAGTTAATGCGATGGCCCCGACATATAAAAGCATCATATGTCGATGCTGACATCGACATGCGATGGCCTCTGAGAGGCCATCGTATGTCGATTTTATCATATGTCGGGGCCATCGCATGTCGGGGGGTTACTGTAGTTTCAAACACAGATTGGAGAAATAGCAACAATTAGATACCCTGGGAATAAAAGAAGACCAGGGCAAAGGCAAAGGTAAAAGATGAGACAAAGATGAAACCAGACATGCTGGTCAGTTCCTACTTTGCATATACAGTGTTTTAACCTAAAGGGTACCCGTCAGATCCAACATTATTATTTTTTTTTTTATATATCACTCAGTACCTGTACATCTTATTTTTATGTGTCTAGTGCCTTTATTTTTTATGACACTTTTAATTTAGCTCACTTTTATTCCTCTCAAACGGAGGGGCGTGGCCTCACAGTGCAGGTCTCCGCCCCCTCCCTCAGTATACTGTCAGCTCACATCTCCCCTAGCATTATAAAAACTACAACTCCCAACTTGTCCTCAATGACAGTAGCGGGACACAAGCTGACAGTGGGAGGATTTTTCCTCCAGCTGTGAGCCCTGCACTCACAGCTGTCAATCAAGGAAGTATGTCCATGGCGTAGGTGATGATGCATCGACACCGCAGGCCTAGTATGTGTCCGAATTACAAAAGAAGGGTAAGTGATGACTGGTACCCTGAAACCAGATTGGCATATACGTCGTTTGATGAGAAATTTATAGTATAGAAGGAGAAAATCACCAATTAGGCTCAAATGGTAGAAAAACTAAATTTACTTGCTGACAAGGGAAGGGGGTGAGGATACAGGTGAGTGCCTACACTGGAGACCCTACCTATCTAGGTGGAAATCTCCTATAACTAAACGTGGATAGGGACAGGGAACAGGTATACAATAATACAAATTTAGATCAGTAAACCTCTCTTGCCAACGCATTTCGCCCTTTAGGGTATCAGGGCTCATCAGGGAGTGAGAGGGTACCACATATATACACAAAGAACAGATGTTAGTATAAAAGATAGTAGACCAACACTTAAATGATACAAAGATCGATAATGAGTGTAACGTCAGTGGGTAAGGAGGTGTCTCAGCTGGTCAGAAAGAATACGAGTCGCTGTCAATGGCATATCAGTGTACTGACTACCACATGAAAAAGGTTTTCGATAGCAATAATATACAGCATAGATAAATAAGAAACTATTGCCCATCAATAAATTCCTCAGTATATTTTAAATCCGCCTCCTGGGGAATGTTCATGACTGCTCTAAGACAAACAGAACACAGAAAAATGGACATAAGATATGTGATGTCTTCAACAAATGACACTAGAATTATAATCTATTGAAACACAAGAATATCTTACCACATAAGATAAGAATGCGGTAAGTAACCACAAGATGTAGTTAAGGACCAGCCTGAGTGTCCCTCTCAATAGGGACCAGTAAGACAAAAAGCCTGCAAAAACATATATATGTGTGTGTGTGTGTGTGTGTGTGTGTATGAAATATGCACATGATATACGGCGATCCATACAGAAGTAGTAAAAGTAGGCAAGTTACCCCTTACTCTTATAGAGAAATGTAGGGTATTCAGATGGTAAGACACCCCCTTAATAACTACTAACTATAAGTAGAGATGTAGACTGAAATAGACGACAAGGGGGCATTGTGTCAATAAAATAAACCATAATAATCATTGTTGTCCCAACAGTAAGCAAAATATCCAAGGTTCAAAGATAAGGACTAACTCACCTGATAAATTAAGAGCTCCGGCAGACAGACATCAAACATAAAGGCCGGCAGTTAGATGAGACGGCAGAAGAAAAGAGGCAGCCCGAAATAAGCCATGGTAAGCTGGAGCAAGAGAATGGTTGAAATTACCATAATGAAGTTGGAGTAGTAAACAAATAGTAACGCCAAAAGATAATCACAAGGGAGTAACCGCGGTCGCCTTATTGCAAGATGGAACAATGCTTGCTGCCGGTGGTCCAAGCAGGCAGGGGGGGGGGGTTGTTTGACTGGCTTTTTCAGTATGAAGTACTGAAAAATTTCTAATGAAAGCAATTGCAAAACCTATTGGTTTTGCATGCTTTACAACATATCAAAACTTTTTGTATCTGACCGTGCCCGTTTAATGGTCTAGGACCTCAATGCAAAATCTGTAACAGAGTCTCCAAATACCATGCTCGATTTATAATACTGGCATCTTCTTCTATGGCAAATAAGTCTTTGGGACCCTAAGGAATCAGTGCCCAGTTACAACTGTAATCTCTGCATCTGCTATAATAACTATTCATGCTGGGATATGCAGCAACCACTGTTGCATTGTAGAATAATATAAATCAATGGAATGGGACTTCAGAGATTATAAAGATTTGTCATTTTTAAGATACAGTGGGGAGAAGAAGTATTTAATACACTGCCGATTTTGCAGGTTTTCCTACTTACAAAGCATGTAGAGGTCTGTAATTTGTATCATAGGTACTCTTCAACTGTAAGAGGTGGAATCTAAAACAAAAATCCAAAAAATCCCATTGCATGATTTTAAAACAATGTATTTGCCTTTTTTTGCATGACAAAGGTATTTGATACATCAGAAAAGCATAACTTAATATGCGCACACTGCAGCAGGGATTTTGGTCAACTCCTCTATACCGACCTTCTCCGGATCCTTCAGGTTTCAGGGTTGTCACTGGGTAATACGGACTTTCAGCTCCCTCCAAAGATTTTCTATTGGGTACAGGTCTGGAGACTGGCTAGGCCACTCCAGGACCTTGAGATTCTTCTTATGGAGCCACTCCTTAGTTGCCCTGGCTGTGTGTTTCGGGTCATTGTCATGCTGGAAGACCCAACCACGACCCATCTTCAATGCTCTTACTGAGGAAAGGAGCTTGTTGGCAAAGATTTTGTGATACATGGCCCCATCCATCCTTCCCTCAATACGGTGCAGTCGTCCTGTCCCCTTTGCAGAAAAAGCAGCCCCAGAGAATGATGTTTTCACCTCCATGCTTCACGGTTGGGATGGTGTTCTTGGGGTTGTACTCATCCTTCTTCTTCCTCCAAACACGGCAATTAGAGTTTATATCAAAAAGCTCTATTTTTGCCTCATCAGACCACATGACCTTCTCTTATTCCTCCTCTGTATTATCCAGATGGTCATTGTCAAATTTCAGATGGTCCTGGACATGTGCTGGTTTAGTAGGGGGACCTTACGTGCGCTTCAGGATTTTAATTCATGGCGGTGAAGTGTGTTACTAATGGTTTTCTTGATGACTGTGGTCCCAGCTTTCTTCAGGTCATTCATAACCTACAAGGCCTGCCAGTAAATGAAATACACAATCACAAATGTAATAATCAGAATAAATCTTTATTGAAAAATTACCCAAAAATTCACAACATGATTTGGGACCCCCCTAAAAATACATACACACACAAGACATGATTAAAACAATATGGAGTGGTGGGGGGGGGGGGCAGCATAATTATAGAACAGTGTAGGGTAGTAGCTCTACATTACAATACAAAATAATAGTTACCTTCTGGTATTTGCTGTAAAGATATAAAGTACCTAGTGCAGTAATGGCAGTGTTATATACCTTATGGTGGAAATATAATTGAGCCCACCATAGTAAATAAATATAAAAATGAGTGTACAGAAATATCAAGTTGTCTCACATTGTTAGCCACCACTATGAGGTTGTGAAATCAGACCAGCATAATAGGCACATAAAAAAAAAAAAGATTTGTAAACAAGTAATACAAACCAGCAAGAATAAGAGAGTTGTAGTCAGGTTGTTCCCCAACCTCAAATGCCGACGTGTTTCGCCTAGCTATCTCTAGGAATCTCTTCAGGTCATTGCCTGCCCTGTAGTTCTGGGCTGTTCCCTCACCTTCCTCATGATCATTAATGGATTGACCGTCATCTTGAACCTTTTCCATTTTCTAATAATTATGCCAAAAGTTGTTGCCTTCCCACTAAGCTGCTTGCCTATTGTCCTGTAGCCCACCCCAGCCTTGTGCATGTCAGGGACCCACCGGGGAACAGGGAGAGTGAGCCCTAAACTGACCCTAAAACTGCTCTCCCTGCATACTTGCCCATCCACTCTAACTGGTGGCTCGACAACTGGGCGCTGGTCTCTCCCTGAACTAAAGTGCAGGGGCCTAAAAACATATACTAAAAAATAAACCAAAACATAACAGAAACATAAAACTCTATAACAGATTAAGTTTAGAGGACACAGATCAGTGAGCAGCACAGGGGACACTATGGATCAGCGGTCATGAACAGAGGACACTATAGATCAGCGGACAAGAACAGAGGACTCAGTGGTCATCAACAAAGGACACTATAGATCCATAGTGTACAGAACTCCAAGATCTGAAATCAAGAACTAATAAACATATAGCGTTCAAAACACCAGACAGGAAAACGGATACGTCTAAATATACTCCAGAACAAAACCGGAATAAGCTTAATCCTCCCGTAGAAAAACCTCCTGTAGACACAGGAATAAAAATACCCTCTGAGTCCCACGGACAGGTAAACGAGATCTTCCGCTAAACAGGAATATTCGCAATCCCACATAAAACCTCCAGTAGACACGAAGTCCCCATGGACAGGTAACAGAATTGCCTAGATATACAGGATATATTTATAGAACACTGTTCACACTGAACACGACAGGAATAATCACAATCCCTTCAGAACACCACCCAGTAGACGCAGGAATAACAATACCCTCTGAGTCCCCACAGACAGGTAAACGGGATCTATCGCTAAACAGGAATATTCGCAATCCCACATAAAACCTTCAGTAGACACGAAGTCCCCATGGACACATGTAACAGGGATGTCTAAATACACAGGATATAGATATAGAACACTGTTCACACTGAACACATGACAGGAATCGCAATTCCTTAGAAAACCTCCAGTAGACAAGGAGTCCCCATGGAGCGGTAACAGGGATGCAAAATAGGACACTATTCACACTGGACACACAAACTGGACACTCCTCTGACAAAGTATCCATTAATAATAAATCCAAATAAACTACTGGCCAGCGGCACACTCTAGAGTGTGTTCAGAAGCTGACCCAGCAGGAAAACAGAAATATAAAACTGAGAACTTCAATAAACGGATACAAGAGAAAACACAGTGTGAACAGACACATAGCAAAAAGAACATACATATCCTAAAACCGACTAAACAAACACAGGTTAAAATCTACTAAGATCATGCCACATAACATTGGCTAAAACCAGAAAATACAAAGCGCACGCTAAAACAGAAATAGTAAATTAAAAGCTCAAACAAAGAGTGTTTCACCAAGAGCTCCATGCAGCATGTCCAGCATCTTAGCAAGTCAGGATATAATGAAGTATCACAAGCCCAGAGGCTAGACTGGGCTGACTTTAAAGAGATCCACCCTAGGAGCTATTTGCTAGCAAGCAAAAGGCTATTAACTATTCCCTGACCAGGGAACATAAAACTGTTTACACACAACCAAATCTATAGCTGTGTGTGTACACAGGCCAATACAGACATGACAGTGCAGGTCTACAATTTTAGACCTGATGTCCTTACACAGCTCTCTGGTCTTGGCCATTGTGGAGAGGTTGGAGTCTGTTTGAGTGCGTGGACAGGTGTCTTTTATACAGGTAACAAGTTCAAACAGGTGCAGTAATTACAGGTAATGAGTGGAGAATAGGTGGGCTTCTTAAAGAAAAAAATAACAGGTCTGTGAGAGCCGTAATTCTTACTGGTTGGTAGGTGATCAAATACTTATATCATGCAATAAAATGCAAATACATTTTTGTAAAAATCATACAATGTGATTTTCTGGATTTTTGTTTTAGATTCCGTCTCTCCAACATCTAAGAGTACTAGAGATGAGCGAATTGAAGCAGACAAACCCGAATTCGTTATGAATTTCAGGATTTATTTGATTCGCAACAAATGCAAATATCGCCACGATTCTATCGCGCAAATCGCTTCATTAAACTCCATTTTACAGCGTTCCAGGCTCCAGGACACCTAAAATGGTGGATCCACATGTCATTACATGGGGCAAGGGATGCTGGGAAGGTGGGAATGCAAGGCATGAAGCGAGGTAGGTGTGATGACCCTGAATCACATGTGGGATGCAGCCTACCAGCATTCATTGACCCCTGTGATGTCACAGCCCTATGGTTATGAAACCCTCTTGGGTTATCAATTAGGGTTATGAAACCCTCTTGGGTACTGCTGATGCCTGCTCCTGACTGTGTGTTTCAGGAAGTACTTGGCTTATTGATGCTTCTGGGCTTGGGCCTTACATTTTTGGATGTTTACCAAAAGCTAAAGACATGCTTTATAGAAATTTCAACATTGATCTTTCAATGTAAGGGGTTATGAAACCCTCTTAGGTACTTCTGATGCCTGTTCCTGACTGCTCCTGTGTCTTTCAGGAACTACTTGGCTTACTGATGCTTCAGGGCTTGGGCCTTAAATTTATGGATGTTTTGCACTAGCTTACATACATGCTTAATTGAGATTTCAACATTGATCTTTTAATCTTAGGATTTATGAAATCCTCTTGTGTTCTGCTGATGCCTTTTCCTGACTGTGTCTTTCAGGAACTACTTGGCTTACTGATGCTTCTGGGCTTGGGCCTTACATTTTTGGATGGTAGCACTACCTAACATGCATCTTCAATAGAGATTTCAACATTCACCTTTTACTTTTAGGGGTTGTGAACACCTTTTGTGTACTCATGCTGCTTCCTGCTCCACTCTGTCAGCCCGTTGGTCCTGTGACAGTGTTCGACTCCACCTCCTCATCCTCCACCATGTCCTCAGCCTCCACTGCCCGGACAAGTCTCAGTGGCCTTTCAGCATACCATGTGTACAGGGCATGGCAGTGTCACGCAATTCTTCACATGATTTGCCTTGGCGAAAAGTGTTGGAAACAATGGCTGGTCAGGGCAATGGAGACATTGCGTCTACATCTCACGGCTACATGAGCCCTGTGGGGGCTTGTTAGATTTGGCCCTTTGTACCCACAGGCCGGGGTCCGGGACCCTAAAACTTGGGAGTTCAAGTTCAATTTCAAAATCATTAATTTAAATTTCAAAATCTTAAATTTAAATAAAAAAAATCATACATTTCAATGGTCTCCTCATGCTTCAGCCAACTCCAGGCTGTGTCATTCAGGCAATATATGGTTTACTGATACTGTTGCTGGGTCTGGAACTGAAAATGTTGTTATAGTAGCACTAGCTATCCAAAATCTTCATTTTAAATTAAAAAAATGATTGTACTTTTTCTTGGGGATTGTGAAGCCCTGGGGTCTCCTCATGCTTCAGCCAACTCCACGGAGTGTCATTAAGGCAATATATGGTTTACTGATACTGCTGCTGGGCCTGGGTCTGGAAATAAAAATGTTGTTATGTTAGGTAGCACTAGCTATCCAAAATCTTGGGTTAAAATTTCTGAATTCATCTTTTAATCTTAGAGATTGTGAAGGCCTAGTGTCTACTCATGCTGCTGCCAACTCCATGCTGTGACATTCAGCCACTATATGGTCTCCTCATGCTGCGAACACCTCCACGCTGTGTCATTCAACCACTATATGGTCTCCTCATGCTGCCAACACCTCTACGCTGTGTCATTCAGCCACTATATGGTCTTCTCATGCTGCCAACACCTCCACGCTGTGTCATTCAGCCACTATATGGTCTCCTTATGCTGCCAACACCACCATGCTGTGTCATTCAACCACTATATGGTCTCCTCATACTGCAAACACCTCCACATTGTGTCATTCAGCCACTATATGGTCTCCTCATGCTGACAACACTTCCACGCTGTGTCATTCAGCCACTATATGGTCTCCTCATGCTGCCAACACTTCCACTCTGTGTCATTCAGCCACTATGTGGACTCCTCATGCTGCCAACATCTCCACGCTGTGTCATTCAGCCACTATATGGTCTCCTCATGCTGCCACCACCTCAACTCTGTGTCCTTCAGCCACTATATGGTCTCCTCATGCTTCAGCCTCATCCAGGCTGTGTCATTAAGCCACTATATGGTCTCCTCATGCTGCCAAAACCTCCATGCTGTGTCATTCAGCCACTATATGGTCTTCTCATGCGGCCAACACCTAAATGCTGTGTCATTCAGCCACTATATGGTCTCCTCATGCTGCCAACACCTCCATGCTGTGTCATTCAGCCACTATATGGTCTCCTCATGCTGCCAACACCTCCACGCTGTGTCATTCAGCCACTATATGGTCTCCTCATGCTGCCAACACCTCCACGCTGTGTCATTCAGCAACTATATGGTCTCCTCATGCTGCCAAAACCTCCATGCTTTGTCATTCAGCCACTATATTGTCTCCTTATTCTGATGCCACAACCAGGCTCTGTCATTATGGCCGCTCTGCGGCAGTGATTCTAAAAGCGATGCCGGCAATCTGCATGTTATTCTGAATATCAGTATTATTTCACTACCCCTGCACACTCCATATGCGTGTTAGAACACAGCAAAGTGTTCTACACCCCTAATGAGGCTCTCTGTAGGCCAGAAATAGCCGTTTTTAATATAGATTCCCCGCAAATAAATTTGGATCAAAACAAATTTTTTCGAAAAATTCGGCGAATCGTCCGAATCTAATTTTTCAAAAGTTCGCACATCTCTATCAGTAACTTTTCCTTTGTACAGGTTTTGAAAAATTTCCCCCTTTGTTCCTAAATTCACTCTGCTTCATTGTAGTATATTTTATTTCTGGAATAAAATAGTGTAGTCTATCATGCTATTATGTGTACAAATAAAACATTAACTGCAGTAAAGCAAACCGATCCAGTAAAAAGAATACTGTATTGTGAATAGAGGTTTAACGTGTACTTGTCATTACAAAAACACTTTTGACATGCCCACGGGACCCTGACCGAAAACTAGAACCAGCAGCTACACATTTATTTTCCTCATGTGAGTGAGATAGTACCACAGACTTACATTATGGCACCATATTGGTCATGTGACACAGAGCCGGGAGAGAACTCTCTAAACGTGGGGGGGCCTCTCCTCCACGCTTTGGGCCCAGCCCCGAAGTAGTGACGTTGCCTTGACGATGACGCACAGGGAAGTTCATGCGCAACATCCCTCGTCGTCGTCAAGGCAACGTCACTAGTCAGGACCCGAAGCGCGGAGAAGAGCCACCCCCCCCGGTGAAAATGGACAGCCCGCAACGACTAACCATCCCCACCGGACGGTCCCTGCAGAATAGATGGCCTGGACCAGCTCACCCTAACTTCCCGCCGAGGGGAGGTAAGTACAAAACAAAAGGGGGGGGGGGGCTGGATGATGACGAAGGCTGCAGTGGTCTTCAACTTGCGGACCTCCAGAGGTTTCAAAACTTCAACACCCAGCATGCCCGTATAGCCTATGGCTGTCCGGGCATGCTGGGAGTTGTAGTTTTGCAACATCTGGTGGTCCGCAGATTGAAGACCACTGATGAGGGGATTGATAGGCAGTGATGATGACGAAGGCTGCAGTGGTCTTCAACCTGCAGACCTCCAGAGGTTTCAAAACTATAACTCCCAGCATGCCGGATACTGGGAGTTGTAGTTTTGCAACATCTGGAGGTCCGCAGGTTGAAGATCACTGATGAAGGGATTGACAGGCAGTGATGATGAAGGGGGGGATGATGACGGGGGTCTGGATGATGACGGAGGTCTGGATGATGACGGGGGTCTGGATGATTACATGGGGGGATGATGTATTTCCCACCCTAGGCTTATAGTCGAGTCAATAACGTTTCCTGGGTTTTTGGGGTAAAATTAGGGGCCTCGGCTTATATTCGGGTCAGCTTATACTCAAGTATATATGGTATCTCCAAGACAAGCACGGATCCTCCCTAAGCATGTCCATTACTGTATTGCAGGTAATTACTAAAGTCACTATATGAACAAGAGTAATGGAATCCAGTGGACATGGAGGTTTCATTAGGTTACTCGCAAGGGTGTTATAATAAGGGGCCACATTTAACAATGCCCACTATCAGCAGTGTGTTCTAGAAAGGGAAAGGTTGACACATCTAAGCTTATCTTGTCTCACAGGCCCCATTGTAGCTGCATACGCTTGATTTTTTGGCTATGCCCTCAATGCTGCTCTATGTAAGAAAGAGGAAAAACTGGTATTTTGGCTCAATTATTTTGAAGCACTCGGATCATAAAAACAGAGATGTTACAGGATGTTATTTAAATAAATGGAAGGAAAAGATTGACAAATAGTAAACATACTTCTCTAACTTCAGATACAAATGAATATATTTACTGCCAGAGTGAAAGAAAAAAACTGCTCAGTATTTGCATCCCCTGGCCCCATTCTGTCAACATATCAGAGAGACTGCTGGATGCACACAGATGTATTCTGGCAATGCTGGAGCTTCCATTTCCTCCTGTCTCATTCTACATATTAATAATAGGATGAGGCTTCTGGCACATTTAAAGGCAATTAATATTCTATTAAGTTAACTTAAACACTGTCTCGAAAAAAACGGCACATATTACATGTCCTTCCCGTTGATGTTCTCGTATTATGAAAATGACTGTACATGTCTTTGTGTAATAGCCTAAGGCTGAGCTGTTTGAAGGGAAATGGTTTCACATTATCTCCTAAACATTATTATGCCTGTCATCGAAAGTAACATGCCTTCCAAGTGCTTCCTTAGCACTGCCGGGGTACTAGGCGGTATATCACATCGCTGTTTAGTATTGAGGTCAGGCTGCATGCTTCTTGACACCTTAAAACCTGCTGTCTATTAGCTGCAAATTTATGGTAAGATGAAAGCATTCGTAAATGAACAATTAGGGCTCTGTTCCCACTTGGTCATTTAAGCTGCATTTTTATTCTATTCTCAGTATTTTTACCAAAACCAGGAGTGGAGTCGACATCTTTTGCATCTTTTCTGTGTTTTTCTGTGTTTTGGACCCACTCCGGGTTTCAGTAAAAATACTACTGTAGTAGATGTGGGAGGTAGGAATCCCGGCACGGGTCTCCTAAACCTTCCCATGGGTGACAAATTCGTTGCTGCAGCGCTACACCGGCGAGGTGAAATTAGCAATCGGAGATGGTGCAGAGGATGGTGATAACTTTTTATTGTATAATCATAAAAAGAATCAGTGTTGGTTGGACAACGTGTTTCAGAGGGGCTCCCTCCTTCGTCAGGTCCTGAATGCACGGGCGATGTACTTGGCTGTCTCTGGCGATTCCAAAGGGAGCGCCAGAGACAGCCGAGTACATCGCCCATTAATCTTTGGTACTTCCATAGAGAATGCGCATGAAGGAGGCATTTTGACCTTGCTCTGAGCATAGGTTAAGTTAAGAGCTGTTCTGGGGATTAGCTAGGGGATAAGTTATTAAACACTGAAGTACTCTTTTAATTTCTTTACTTTGAGCTTTTGATCAGATTTTTACTCAGGACCAGACCAGTGATGTGAAGAGGGGGAGGTCATATTTCTGCTCATTAGATTTTAAAGGAGTACTCCGCTGCTCAGCGTTTGGAACAAACTGTTCCGAACGCTGGAGCCAGCGCCAGGAGCTTGTGATGTCATAGCCCCGCCCCCTCAATGCAAGCCCCCTCCTATTGACTTGCATTGAGGGGGGCAGAGCATGATGTCATGATGGGGCAGGGCTATGACGTCACAAGCTCCAGGTACCAGCTCCAGCGTTATGAACAGTTTGTTCCAAAAGCTGAGCAGTGGAGTACCCCTTTAAGGCAGCAATAACTTTTCTCAGTTACAGTAGTTCCAGTCAGAACAGGATCACTGCTGTCTTATCCTGTTCTGTGCTTATATGTAATGAGCAGTAATATTAGCTCCCCCTCTTCACATCAATGGTCTGATCCTGAGCAGACTGCTTTCAGAGATTTTGATGTGATGTCACAGTGACAAGCAAGACAGCTGATAAAGGAAGATCTGTGCACTATGGCTAATAACATATTAGTAAGTTGCTTTATTATTCTTTTTGACTCCGTACACAGGTTGTTTCTTTCGCTGGACAACCCATTTGAATTTTTTTTTTTTAGTTCAGAGGTCTTGTGATGTCCATACATCAATTTAATGAATAGTCATCCATCCAACTTGCTGAACTTCACTTATGGAGGGTGAAAGGGAAGCTTATCCAACCTTTGCTTAGGACTAATATATTTTAGAATTTTACTTGACAAACTATTTACTTAATTCTTATATGGGTTTCAATTTATAACATGCAAATTGTAACCCTATATTGTAACTTTATGTAATTGCCCGCAGTACACTGTATGCTAAGGTTCAGATCATACTCTTCATTAGTGATGAGCGGCATTGCCCATATTCAAATTCGCAATATTTCTCGAATATATAGATTAATATTCGTGAATTTTGCGTATTCGCTATATTCGCATATTCACATATGTGAATATTCGCATATTCAAGGAAGAAAACAGTGAGGGGGTGGGGAACTTTACTATTGGTTGCTAGGGATGTTGTTGATAACCTCTGACAAATGTATTTGCATCATTCTAATTGGCCCACAAGTGAAAAGAAGGAATATGAGAATATTAACATATGCGAATATGCACATATGCGAATATTCACATATGCGAAAAAAGAGAATATTCGTAATTTTGAATATATAGCGAATATATTTGTGAATTCGCGAATTTGTGATATTCGCGATAAAAATTCGAAATGCGAATATTCGCGCCCAACAACTCTCTTCATAGAAAAACTAAAGTTTTCTTTGACTGTTTAGTATAACAAGTTCTTTAACCCCTTAAGGACCAATGCAAATAAACCTGTACGCCCCTGAAAGACCAGGCCTGTTTTTTCAAATCGGGGATGTCTGTGTTTATTAGAGAATAACTCTGGTAACTGGAATCTGGAAAATTTGAAAAGTACATCTTTTTTTATGTGCTATGCAAGGTTTGCAGAAATTGAAAGGTAGTAGAACATAGGAACACCCCCCCAAATGACCCCATTTTAAAAACTAGACCCCTCAAGGTATTCGCTAGGGGGTACAGTGAGTATTTTAACACCATAGTTTTTTGGCAGGAATTATTACAAAGTCAGTGTTAAAAATTCAAAATTTGCAATTTTTCACAAATGCATCATTTGGGGGGCATATTTTTTGGACATCACTTCTGATATTGAAAGAAATGCACCCTATATTTTATTTAGCTGCTTGTCCCATGTTCGGAAATACCCCCGCTTTGGCCATATATGGTTCCTTGGCCGCGTGGTAGGACTCAGAAGGAGAGGAGCGCCATTTGGCTTTAGGGGCAGAACAGTACCCCCACCCCCACAAGTGACCCCATTTATATACCGCACCCCTACAAGTTATTGGCTGGACCAGGGACCTCTCTGATTGGTCCTTGGTCGGCTGGCAGTATAACGCGTCTGTCTGTGACAGTTAGGCTCCTGATGGATATATCCGCCATGTTGTGGGAATAAGCACCCGCTCCATTACTGCTGCGGCTGGGTAGCTCAGTGTGTCCGCTCATGACTGCCGGCGGGAAATCCACCGCTATGAGTGGACACACAAAGGTACCCAGCCGCAGCAGGGAGCTCATTACCGTGACTGCTGCATAATGTGTAGGATCACATGGCGGACATCCGCAGCATATTACATGCTACGGATGTCCGCCAATGCGATCCTACACATTATGCATTTTTTTTTATTAGATTCATTTAATAAATGTATTTTAAATATTTTTTTTTACACTTTTATTACATTTTTATTTATTTTTACACTTTTATTAAATTTTTATTTAATTTTACACTTTTATTTTATTTATTTATTTTTACACCATTTAATGCTTTGGAATACTTAGTATTCCAAAGCATTGCAGTTATATGCTGCCTGCCAGTTTTCACTAGCAGGCAGCATATTAGGACATGCCTCTGGCACGTCCTACAGGCAATACCCAGGGCAGACCTGGGGGTCTTTGTAGGACCCCGGCTGCCCAGGTATGCAGCGGCACCCCGCGATGCTCCGGGGTGCTGCAGGAGAGACAGAGGGAGCCCCCTCCCTCTGTCAGAACTCCTTACAGCGCGCGGTCACTTCTGACCGCGGCTGTAAGGGTTAAACTGTCGGGAGTGAAGTGAACTTCACTCCCGGCAGTGCGGCAGGCCCTGGCCAGCCACGGCCACCCACAGCACCCCGCGATCGCGATGCGGGGTGCTGCAGAGGAGACAGAGGGAGCCCCCTCCCTCTTTCAGAACTCCTTATAGCACGCGGTCACTTCTGACCGCGGCTGTAAGGGTTAAACTGTCGTGAGTGAAGTGAACTTCACTCCCGGCAGTGTCGCAGGCCCCGGCCAGCCGCGGCCACACACAGCACCCCGCGATCGCGATGCGGGGTGCTGCAGAGGAGACAGAGGGAGCTCCCTCCCTCTGTCATAACACTTACAGCCCGCGGTCACTTTCGACCGCGGCTGTAAGGGTTAAAACTGCCGGGACCGAAGTTTACTTCAGTCCTGGCAGTGCAGCAGGGTCCCGGCTGTGTGATACAGCCGAGTCCCTGCCGCGATTTCGTGGGTGCACTGGGCAGCACCCACGAGAATAATGGACGAGTATAGATGTCCAGGTGCGGGAACGGCCACCAACCTGGACGTCTATACTCGACCATGGTCGTTATCGGGTTAAAGGGATACTGTAATTAAAATAAAAAATTTTACATGTCTCACAGACACGTCAAATGTTAAAGGGGAACTCCGATACATATGCTCTTATGCCTCATCCACAGGATAGGGGATAAGTGTCTGATTGTGGGGGGAGGGGTGGTCTGACTGCTTGGGCCCCCACAATCTCCTACCCAGCACCACGCTTGTGTATCTTTGGCTTTCCCAAAGAGATACATTGAGGGTTCGTGTTGGCCCTCGCTTTGTGCAGTGGACAACAGTAATCTGTGCGCAGAGCAGAGGTCACTCCGCTCATAAGAAGAGACGGGGTGCCGGGCAGGAAATCACGTGGAATCTCAGAGGTCGGACCCCCCCCCCCGTGATTAGACACTTATCCCATATCCTGGGATAACAACTTATGTACCAGAGTTCCCCTTTTAGATGGATCAATCACTAGTTATATCTAGATAAAGTGTACGAAAATGCCCTTCACACCCTGGCTCAATGTTCCGTCTGACTGATGTGCTCCATTAAGTCTATGAAGCACATCAGTTTTACTGCGCATCCAAAAAGGCACATTCTTGCGCACTTCACCCAGTTATGACTAAAGATCTGAGGAGTGATTACCAATCTTAATTTTGACATATGTGTGCAACAGTAACACTTTTTCCATCACATATATTCCCTATTAACTACACTTACTTACTAGTTGCACACCTGTTATAGATTGGTGGGATATCAACTAGAAATATGAAAGATATTTGGTACATATTAATGGAATTGAGGAACATTGTCCATAAACTGCATTATTTGGGCACATACAGACTATTGGACATTTTTTTTTATTCTTGCATTTGTATGTTACTAGGATTGAATGGTGGTGGATGCCATTTATTGGCTGCATCCATAACGTCTAGGCTTAGTTCTTGGATGACAATGATCAATTTGCTGTTTCTGTTTCTTTATCACATGTTTAATTTTTATTCATATTTTTTATTTTATTTTTAATGTTTACGTTTATTTTTATATTATTTTCATATTGAATTTATATTATGAAGCCCCAGTGTGTTTTCCTTCATGAGCATTAGTGGGGACTTATGCGTGGCCCAAGGCCTCTGTTGACCCCCCCCCATGTGGTGGTCTGGCACACTAGTGGCGACAGACATACTACTGGAGGTCTGAACTTCCCTGACGGCGGGAAGCTATGTGCGTGACTGATTGTGTTCGATGGGGGCTGAAATCAATATGCCTAAATATCGTTATGATCAATAAAAATATTTGTCATATTTATATTTATTTTTATATTATTATTTTTAATTATTTTCATTTGTCTATTTTGTTCTCAGTTGATCACTGAGGAAGGTCCTAGGCGGACCGAAACGTGTCTGATCCATACACAGATAATATTAGCACCATCAGCGAAGCACCCTGCAACTCACCCTACTGCACCGGGACCCAGACCGGCATCACAGCTGTATTTCCAGCGCACGCACCGCTCCTTCACATAGGAACCAGACCTAGGAGCGGGCGTTCCCACTTAAGACCCACATCTGGACTCCGGACCGTGCTCCCTTGCACCCGGACCCTGCGCCGCTGGGCTCGACATTACCACCGAGGACTGCCATATCCTCTGACTCCAGCAGCGCTGCAACCGGACTCTGCATCGTTGTGCCCGACACCATATTTGAGGACTGCCATATGCTCCGACTCCACTACTGCCCAGCTCCAGGACCGCTGGAACCTGACCCTGCACCGCTGTACCCGACTCCAACACTGAGGACCGCCACATCCTCCATCTAAGGGTAAGCGGTACTGTGTACCGGCCAGACTTCATCTCATGGCAGCCGCCGTGCTGTGATTTGTCATTGACAGCTGCCGTGCTGCCTATATTCATCTTAACATACAGCCGCCGCGCTGTTGTGACCCAGAGGGCCGGTGGATTCAGCTAAACCTATTGACTATACTTGTCAATTGAACTGAGTTGCTCTTTGCATGAACAGTGGGCTCCAAATAGGGGGCCTCCAGCGCCTGCAAGTGCACTGCAGGCGCTCTTACCACACTCCACTGGTACTAATTATTATCTGGACATATATCACACTTGCCGCATATGTTTTATTAATTCTAACTTAGGCAACTTACTGTATCTGATTAGTGTAATTGCCTTAGTGAGTGCAAGGATCCTGCACCATTTTATGTAATTTTATACTGTAGCTCAATAAAATTATTATTTTTCATATCTTGGACATAGACATTGATTTATTTGATACAGAGTCACACCACATTTTTCACCTACATAGTTTCACACCTACATAGTCACATTCTGACTAACCCACAATACATTTTCAGCCACCATCCTCTAAACCACAAGCAGATTAACTATATTGTCACTCTCATTCATTCTCTTCTCACTCATTCACACATTTATATACATACACATTGACATACTTATAAATACATACACCCACCCAATACAGCCCAACACACTCGTAGCATATCTAGGCCTGGAGAAGAAGCCAAATCACTGATTGTCTATATATATATATATATATATATATATATATATATATATATATATATATATATATTAATGACAAGTACCCTCTGTATAATATAACGTCATTGAAGTTACCTAAATGCTCCAGAACATGAGTGCCAGGTTCAGTTATCTTTATATTTAATACTTTTACCTCAATTTTTTTGTTGTTTTGGATTTGCCTTCCCACATTCATAGCCATAGCAGTGATAACTAAGTTCCATTTAGCTTTGTAAGTAAACATGTAGCTTTTATTAAGTGTTAAATGCTATTGTGCTAATTTTACAACCGTTATCAACAGTTTTCACTGTGAGAAAGGTGTATTACAAAATATTTTTATTGTATTTTTAATGGTTTTTTTTTAGCAATTTTAACAATTATAAATGTTCCTTTTTTTTTTTTACTCTAATTACTCTATTTTTTTACTCTATTTTTTACTCAAATTTTTTTGGAACACATTGCTCTCTGCTGACATCACGAGCACAGTACTCTCTGCTGACATCTCTGTCCATTTTAGGAACTGTCCAGAGCAGCATATGTTTGCAATGGGGATTTTCTCCTACTCTGGACAGTTCTTAAAATGGACAGAGTTGTCAGCAGAGAGCACTATGCTTGTGATGTCAGCAGATAGCTCTGTGTTCCAAAAAGAAAATACATTTTCTCTGAAGTATTCAGCAGCTAATAAGTACTGGAAGAATTAAGATTTTTTTAACTTTCTGGCACCAGTTGATTTAAAAAAAAAATAAATAAATAAATAAATTCTTCCACCAGTGTACCCTTAAGCCAAGGCTTAAAAATAATAAAATATTTAGAGGCATATTTTTCAGTACAGGAGCTGAGAGATCAAAGATCCTGTACAGTTTCTCCTTAGTGAACCTACGTAGGACTGGTCCTGGGTTCCCTGACCTTGCCAAGTGCTGACATCGGCCTTGTCTTCCAGACTAAATGAAAAACATCTTCCAAAAACATTGAGCGCTGCTTCCACATTCTGAGGTTGATAAACATGCCGTTTTTTTCATTGCCCACTAGTTTTCCGAATGTCACTTAACTACTTTGATCAGACAATTTTTATGAAAAAGCAGCATCTAAGCCCTTGAAGTTACGAGCCGGCACAGATATTATCACTGTATAAAGAAGCTTTTCTAAACAAGCAGCAAAAGAGTAAGCAGATGTCCCTAGAAATTTGTATATTCATGTGAAGGTAGACAATTTAAATAAAAATATTCATGTTTACAAAAAGCGACAAATTGCTCTTTGAGTGATATAAAAGCAGTTTGTCTAAAGTTATTTTATTTATTTCTATGCTTTTCACATCATCCAGACGTGCCGGAATTACCAGAGAAAGCAATTATTACAAATGTATCCTCAGAAAATGACTTATTGTTTAAGGTGTCCCTGTTATTAGAAAAAAACTTTGACAGGTTGCAGATATATGTCAAAAATTTGACTGGTCGGGGACTACTGTTTAGACCCATCTCTGACCTCTGAAGACAGAAGAAGCTTGAGGTTACGTGCTTCTCGACCTGATTAGTTGTTTTTTCCTTCTCCTTATAGAAGACGACTCCATAGACTTATAAAACAGCATGTCTTCTGCAGTAAAATGGAGATTTAAAGGGGTACTCCACCCCTAGACATCTTATCCTCTATCCAAAGGATAGGGGATAAGATGCCTGATCGCAGGGGTCCCGCCGCTGGGGACCCCCACAATATAGAATGCAGCTCCCACCTGTATCTGCTTCCGGCAGCACTGGAGGTTCTGGCTCCCAACCACGGGGACGGAAGATCGTTACATCATGACTCCGCCCCCGTGTGATGTCATGCCCCGTCACCTCAATGCAAGTCTATGGGAGGGGGCGTGAAGTTTTTGCATCACTCAAATTGATAAGAAAACCACAATTTTGCAAATTTTGGAAGGTTTTGTTTTCACGCTGTACAATTTACAGTAAAATACACATGTTTTCTTTATTATCTGGGTCAATACGATTAAAATGATACCATGATTACATACTATTTTTTTATTATACCACTTAAAAAAAATCGCAAACTTTTTAACGAAAGTGGTGCGTTTAAAATATCCTCTATTTTGCTGGCCTATAACATTTTAATTTTTCCGTATAAGCGGCGGTATGAGGGCTCATTTTTTGCACCATGATCTGTAATTTTTTTTTATACCACATTTGCATATATAAAACTTTTAATAAATTTGTTATCAATTTTTTGGGGAATAAAATGTTATAAAAAAAGCAGCAATTTTGGACTTTTTTTTCTTTTACGTTCACGCCGTTCATCGTACTGGATAATTAACATTATATTTTAATAGTTTGGATATTTATGCACGCGGCGATATAAAATATGTTTATTAAAAAAAATGTTTACACATTTTCGGGGTAAGATGGGGAAAAAGGGAAAATTTTTATTGGGGGAGGGAATTGTTCCCATTTTTTTTACTTTTATTTTTTACTTTTTTTATTTTATGTTTACACTTTAATAGTCCCCATAGAGGACTATTTATATCAATCATTTGATTGTTAATACTGTTCAGTGATCACGGCATCTGAGGGGTTAATGGCGGACTTCCGCGCGATCGCGGATGTTGGCCATTAGCGGCGGGTCCCTGGCTGCTATCAACATCCGGGACCTGCCGCGCATGACTGGAGCATCACTCTGATGCTCGCGGTAATGTATAGGATGTAAATGTACGTCCTGGTGCGTTAAGTACCACCTCACCAGGACGTACATTCACGTCCTGCGTCGTTAAGGGGTTAATGTTGTGGCTGGTTGGTGTATATACCCTGTTTCCCCGAAAATACACCCTACCCCGAAAATAAGCCCTAGCTGGATTATCGGGGTGGGCTGCAATATAAGCCCTACCCCGAAAATAATACCTAGGCCGGTGGTCTTCAACCTGCGAACCTCCAGATGTTGCAAAACTACAACTCCCAGCATGCCCGGACAGCCGTTGGCTGTCCGGGCATGCTGGGAGTTGTAGTTTTGCAACATCTGGAGGTCCGCATGTTGAAGACCACTGACCTAGGCAATGCCTGGGCTGCATATCCCCGATGTGGTGTGCAGCGCTGGGCTGATAAACCGGTGGCGGGGGACGTTGGGGGGGGGCAGAGCTGCACCCATCACATGATGATGATGGGGGGGTAATATTGTTAAATATTGTTCAATGTACATACCGTAAATAAATCTGCACTGTTTTTTAACTCTATGGAGGAGATCTTTAAAAACCTGTGTAGAGGAAGAGTGTTACAGTTGTCCATGGAAACCAATCAGATCGCTTCTTTCATTTTTCACAGGCCTCTTTAAAAATGAAAGAAGCAATCTGATTGGTTGCTATGGGCAACTGCACCACTCTTCCTCTGCACAGGTTTTAATAAATGTCCCCCTATTTATTTAAAAACAAATGACATCACCTTACTACATAGACACCTTCCTGCGCAATGCAAGACACAACCTATTACTACTCCCTCCTACACAGTTCCCACCGAAAACATACATTCGGAAATTTTTTGAACGCCCTTTGTATGTTCAAAAAGTTAGTGTTGCTGATCCTGCGTCTTCTTTCATCAATGATGTTCCGAGTCTCTTCTCTGCTGCCTTCTAAATAGTGTTGACACCTTTCTTGCCAAAAAATACCGGCCATGCTAATTTGCTTAATTCATTATTTTTGCGTAACACCGCAGGATATACATATGCAGGGGAAATTTTGCCCTATTCTGACCCCTATAACTTTTTTTTTTTTTCCTTACATGGCTCTTTTTTTGCACCCTGATCTGTAGTTTTTAACTGTTCCATTTTTGTTTTGATGTGACTTTTTGTTCGCTTTTTTAATTAAATTTGGGAGTTGCAGTTAGTTACTAACTACAACTCCCAGCATGCCCTGATATAGCTTGTGGCTCAGCAGCTGCCCCAAACAAAAACTGCAACTCCCAGCATGTTGGACTATATAGTAGTATTTATTATTATTATTATTATTATTATTAGTGTTTCCCAACCAGGGGTGCCTACAGCTGATGCAAAACTACAACTCCACGCATGTTGGACTATATAGTAGTGTACAGTACAGGCCAGTGTTTCCCAACCAGGGGTGCCTCCAGCTGTTGCAAAACTATAACTCCAAGCATGCCCTTTGGCTGTCCAGGCATTCTGGGAGTTGTAGTTGTGCAACAGCTGGAGGTGCTCTGGTTGGGAAACACTGGTGTAGTATATGGTGCAACATTCCGGGAGTTGGAGGATTGGTTGGATAAATAACGGCCATTGCATTGCAGGTATTTTTAATAGAAAAATACCGTCAGGGTGGCCAAAATAATGGCTGTGCCGATAAAATACCAGCCAGGTGGCATCCTCAGTTCTAACATACCTTATTATTTTTTCTTCCTAAATACAGAAGTTCCCATCATACATAGAAGAACCCTGGTGGTTGTCATGGAAATCTCAATTGAGGCACTTTATGAAATTTACTTTTCACCTAGAACTTTGCCATGAAATATATATTCCCAAACATTGGCTAGTTATTGTGAGAGATTAAGCCATGGTCATGAGCTCGCGGAGCATTACCACAGCTGCCACTGAGATCTTCTTATTGTAGAAAAAAAAAACAGAGACAAATAGCAGATTGGACGGCGGTCTGGATCACATCAAGGTCACTTACTGTGACGGATTACAACATCTATTGTCCTCTAACATTACCTTCCACGCTTTAGTGATAGCTCATCATTTTCAAGAACTGATGGAACAATAGAACATTCAAAAGATTTTTTTTTCTACATCTCCCAATCGATTTAACTGAATAAAAAAGAAGCCATCAAGGCCTGCCATACAGAATACACATATAAAGTGTATAGATATACACTGCAAGCACTCAAATATATAACTTGCTTTTATTCACACAAGCGAAAATTGACCATCATATACCCGACTAGGGAATTCAGAGTTAATAACAAAGGGATACTCCGGGGGAAAACAAATGTTTTCAAATCAACTGGTGCTCAAAAGTTAAACAAATTTGGAAATTACTTCTATTAAAAAATCTTAACCCTTGGAGTACTTATGAGCTGCTGTATGCTACAGAGAAAATTGTGCAGTTATTTTTCTGTCTGACCACAGTGCTCTCTGCTGACACCTCTGTCTGTGTCAAGAACTGACCACATTAGAAGCAAATCCTCATAGAAATCCTCTCCTGCTCTGGACAGTTCCTTACACTGACAGTGGTGTCAGCAAAGAGCACTGTGATCAGACTAGAAAGAACTTCACAAATTTATCTGCAGTATATCTGGAGCATACAGCAGCTGGAAGGGTTAAGATTTTTAAATAGAAGTCATTTACAAATTTGTATAACTTTCTGAAACCAGTTGATTTGAAAAAATTTTTTGTTCCACCGGAGTACTCCTTTAACCCGTTCAGGACCCATGACGTAACGGTACATCCCGACACCCTGGGTCTTAAGGACCCATGACGTACAGTTACGTCATGGGCAGTTCCGGTCCCTGCCGTGCGCCGGGCGGGGATCGGAGCGGGATGCCTGCTGAAATCATTCAGCAGGCATCCCGTGCAAATGCCCAGGGGGGTCATTAGACCCCCCATGTCGGCGATCGCAACAAATCGCAAGTGAATTTGCACTTGCGATTTGCGCGATTCCGGGTCATTACGGGTCTATAGTGACCCGGTGACCAGGAATGTAAGGGGGATTGCGGGTGTCTAAGACACCCACGATCCCCCTGTAGCGATAGGAGTGAGGTGGCACGGGTGCCACCCCTCCTATCCCTGCTATTGGTGGTCTAGACGCGACCATCAATAGCAGATCGGAGGCGGGGGGGTTTACTTTCGTTTTCCCCATCCTGCCCTCCCACAATAGGCGGGGCAGGACGGGGAAACGACGGGGACCGGCGCCGAAGATCCACTTACCGATCCGGGCGGGCGACGGAGGCTGCGGGCGACGGAGATCGGCGGCGATGACGTGCTGCTGGATCCGACGGAAGCCGGTGAGTTGCCTAGCAACATCTGGAGGGTACAGTTTGAGACCATTATACAGTGGTCTCTAACTGTAGCCCTCCAGATGTTGCAAAACTACAACTCCCAGCATGCCCAGACAGCTGTTTGGGCATGCTGGAATATGTAGTTTTGCAACAGCTGGAGGGCTACAGTTTGAGACCACTATATAGTGGTCCCTAAACTGTAGCCCTCCAGATCTTGCAAAACTACAACTCCTAGCATTCCCAAACAACTGTTTGCTGTCAGGGCATGCTGGGAATTGTAGTTTTGCAACAGCTGGAGGACCACAGTTTGGAGATCACTTTGCAGTGTTCTCTAAAACTGTAGCCCTCCAGATGTTGCAAAACTGCAAATCCCAGCATGTCCAAACAGCAATCAGCTGTCTCGGCATGCTGGGAGTTGTAGTTGCGCACCTCCAGCTATTGCATAACTACATCTCCCAGCATGCCCTTCGGCGATCAGTACATGCTGGGAGTTGTAGTTTTGCAACAGCTGGAGGCACACTGGTTAGAAAATGCTGAGTTAGGTAACAGAACCTAACTGAAGGTTTTCCAACCAGTGTGCATCCAGCTGTTGCAAAAGTACAACTCCCAGCATGCACGGTCTGTCAGTACATGCTGGGAGTTGTAGTTTTGAAACAGCTGGAGGTTTGCCCCCCCATGTGAACGTACAGGGTACATTCACATAGGCAGGCTTACAGTAAGTTTCCTGCTTCAAGTTTGGGCTGCGGCAAATTTTTCGCCGCAGCTCAAACTCCTAGCGGGAAACTCACCGTAACACGCCAGTGTGAACGTACCCTAAAAACACTACACTACACTACACTAACACATAATAAAGAGTAAAACACTACATATACACCCCCTTACACTGTCCCCCTCAATAAAAATGAAAAACGTATTGTATGGCAGTGTTTCCAAAACGGAGCCTCCAGCTGTTGCAAAACAACAACTCCCAGCATTTCTGAACAGCCACTGACTGTCCAGGCATGCTGGGAATTTAGCAACAGCTGGAGGCACCCTGTTTGGGAATCACTGGCGTAGAATACCCCTATGTCCACCCCTATGCGATCCCTAATTTAGTCCTCAAATGCGCATGGCGCGCTCTCACTTTGGAGCCCTGTCGTATTTCAAGGAAACAGTTTAGGGCCACATATGGGGTATCTCCGAACTCGGGAGAAATTGCACTACAAATATTGGGGGCTTTTTCTCCTTTTACCCCTTATGAAAAGGAAAAGTTGGGGCTACACCAGCTTGTTAGTGTAAAAACATTTTTTAAAAATTACACTAACATGCTGGTGTTGCCCTATACTTTTTATTTTCACAAGAGGTAAAAGGAAAAAAAGACCCCCAAAATTTGTAACACAATTTCTCCTGAGTACGGAAATACCCCATATGTGGGTGTAAAATGCTCTGCGGGCGCATAACAAGGTTCAGGAGTGAGAGCGCACTATGTACATTTGAGGCCTAAATTGGTGATTTGCACAGGGGTGGCTGATTTTACAGCGGTTCTGACATAAACGCAAAAATATAAATACCCACATGTGACCCCATTTTGGAAACTACACCGCTCACGTAATGTAATAAGGGGTACAGTGAGCATTTACGCCCCACAGGTGTCTGACAGATTTTTGGAACAGTGGTCCGTGAAAATGAAAATTTTCATTTTTCATTTGCACAGCCCACTGTTCCAAAGATCTGTCAAACGCCAGTGGGATGTAAATACTCACTGCACCCCTTATTAAATTCTGTGAAGGGTGTAGTTTCCAAAATAGGGTCACATGTGGGGGGGGGTCCACTGTTCTGGCACCACGGGGGGCTTTGTAAACGCACATGGCCCCTGACTTCCATTCCAAACTATTTTTTTCCCAAAAGCTCAATGGCGCTCCTTCTCTTCTGAGCATTGTAGTGCGCCAGCAGAGCACTTGAGGTATGGGGTATTTCCATACTTAGAAGAGATGGGGTTACAAATTTTGGGGGGTCTTTTCTGCTATTAACCCTTGCAAAAATGTGAAATTTGGGGGGGAAGCGCACATTTTAGTGAAAAATTTTTAATTTTTTTTTTTACATATGCAAAAGTCGTGAAACCCCTGTGGGGTATTAAGGCTCACTTTATTCCTTGTTACGTTCCTCAAGGGGTCTAGTTTCCAAAATGGTATGCTATGTGGGGTTTTATTGCTTTTCTGGCACCATAGGGGCTTCCTAAATGCGACATGCCCCCCGAGCAAAATTTGCTCTCAAAAAGCCAAACATGACTCCTTCTCTTCTGAGCATTGTAGTTCACCCGTAGTGCACTTCAGGTCCACTTTTGGGGTACCTCCATACTCAGAAGAGATGGGGTTACAAATTTTGGGAGGTCTTTTCTGCTATTAACCCTTGCAAAAAAGTGAAATTTGGGGGGAAACACACATTTTAGTGAAAAAAAAAATATTTTTTTTTACATTTGCAAAAGTCGTGAAACACCTGTGGGGTATTAAGGCTCACTTTATTACTTGTTACGTTCCTCAAGGGGTCTAGTTTCCAAAATGGTATGGCATGTGTTTTTTTTTCTGTTCTGGCACCATAGGGGCTTCCTAAAGGCAACATGCCCCCCAAAAACCATTTCAGAAAAACGTACTCTCCAAAATCCCCTTGTCGCTCCTTCGCTTCTGAGCCCTCTACTGTGCCCGCCGAACAATTTACATAGGCATATGAGGTATGTGCTTACTCGAGAGAAATTGGGCTACAAATATAAGTATTAATTTGCTCCTTTTACCCCTTGTAAAAATTTAAAAATTTGGTCTACAAGAACATGCGAGTGTAAAAAATGAAGATTGTGAATTTTCTCCTTCACTTTGCTGCTATTCCTGTGAAATACCTAAAGGGTTAACACACTTACTGAATGTCATTTTGAATACTTTGGGGGGGTGCAGTTTTTATAATGGGGTCATTTGTGGGGTATTTCTAATATGAAGACCCTTCAAATCCACTTCAAACCTGAACTGGTCCCTGAAAAATTGTGAGCTTGAAAATTTTGTGAAAAATTGGAAAATTGCTGCTGAACTTTGAAGACCTCTGGTGTCTTCCAAAATTAAAATCTTGTCAATTTTATGATTCAAACATAAAGTAGATATATTGTATATGTGAATCAAAACATTTTTATTTGGAATATCCATTTTCCTTACAAGCAGAGAGCTTCAAAGTTAGAAAAATGCAAAATTTTCAAATTTTTCATCAAATTTTGGGATTTTTCACCAAGAAAGGATGCAATTTACCATAACATTTTACCACTATGTTAAAGTAGAATATGTCACAAAAAAACAATCTCGGAATCAGAATGATAACTAAAAGCATTCCAGAGTTATTAATATTTAAAGTGACAGCGGTCAGATGTTCAAAAAATGGCCGGGTCCTACAATGAAATTTGGCTGGGTCCTTAAAGGGTTAACCCCTTAACGACAATGGATGTAAATGTACGTCATGGTGACTTGGTACTTAACGCACCATGACGTACATTTACGCTCCGCCATGATCGCGAGCACCGGAGCGGTGCTCGCATCATGTGAGGTAGGTCCTGGCTGCTATCAGCAGCCAGGGACCCGCCGGTAATGGCGTACATCCGCGATCACGCGAATGTCCGCCATTAACCCCTCAGATGCAGTGATCAATACAGATTACGGCATCTGCGGCAGTGTGGTACTTTGAATGGATGATCAGATCGCCCGCGGCGCTGCCGCTGGGATCCGATCATCCAGCATGGTGGCCGGAGGTCCCCTCACCTGGCTCCGGCTGTCTCTCGGGGTCTTCTGCTCTGGTCTGAGATCGAGCAGAAGATCACCGATAATACTGATCAGTGCTATGTCCTATACATAGCACTGAACAGTATTAGCAATCAAATGAAAAATGGTACAATACTTGGATGTACCTATGCAGTATGCACTGATGAGGGCAGTAATATGCGCAACAATATGCAGAAAAAACTCTGAATTTTTGTAAAACACCAGCCGGTGAATACTATTGTTTGGACTTTGGAGTATTCAGTGATGAAAAAGAAGCGATCCTGTTGCGGCGCTCGCCCGTGTGGCAGGAATGGAGTTCAAAAGCCAATGGTAAGTAAAGGCATACTTTATTCAGAATCAATTCAGACTACGCGTTACGAAGGGACACGCTCCCCTCTTCCTGAGGTCCAATCCTTAGAGGACTAGTGGGCCGGGCTGTGATTTAAATACGGGAAAAGCCAGCGAAAATCGGAGAATCATATAATCAAATGTAACTCCCTCACATACACATTTTGGATATATGATCCACTAGGAAGGACCGTAGACAGGCCCAATTGAATTGAATGCATTGGGCCTGTCTACGGTCCATCCTAGTGGATTATATATCCAAAATGTGTATGTGAGGGGGTTTTGGTACGGTATGCACTGATGAGGGCAATAATATGCGCAACTATACGCAGAAAAAATTATTATTTTTTAAAAACACCAGCAGGTGATTACTTTTGCCAGGAGTCAGGACTTTCCCTGTATCTAGACTTGTTACAGATACAGAATAGTAGACTGCTTTGATGTAGGCATGTGATATGCACGTATGAGGGCAGACAAATGCACTACAGTCCACTGAAAAATAACGTATTTGTGAACAGCAGCAGGACCCAACAGTGCAGCACCACAAAAAAAAAATACAGGGATTAAACCCTATATTGCACTCTGTCACACAATTCTGAGCAGCAGATGATTTGTGGAGCAAAAAAAAAATACTGAATTGCGCTGAAAAATGAGGTGGTAAAATGGTTGATAAAGTTCAGTCAGCTTGTTGATCTGTATGAGGCAGCTGACAGCTATCTGCCCCTCTCTGCTGCAATGCTCAATAACGTGAATAGGAGGTTTAGCTATCAATGATCCTTCTCAGAGTAACAGCACAGAACTCTGCACTCCTGCCTTTCCCTAATGTTGATGTGACTAGCAGTTGCAGTGTAACGCTGTGGTATGAGCTATTCACACACACGCAGTCCCGTCCTCTCTATCTGAGTGCATAGATGAAATGAAGAGAGGCAAGATGGCTGCCGATTATATAGGGGCTGTGACATCACAGGGGTCAATGAATGCTGATAGGCTGCATCTCACATGTGATTCAGGGTCATCCCGCCTACTTTCATTCCCGCCGATGTTTCCTGCCCTCCCATAATCCCCTGCCCCATGTACTCACACGTGGATCCGCCATTTTAGGTCTCCAATAGCCTGGAACGCTGTAAAATGAAGTTTAAAGAAGCAATTTGCGTGATCGAATCACAGCGCTATTCGCATTCGTTGCGAATCGAATATTTCATGAAATTCGTAACAAATTTGGGTTCATCAGCTTCGATTCGCTCATCTCTATTCTATACGTATGTGTATCCAGTAACTGTCTATAGACCTCTTTTTTGTAGTCTGATGTGTCCATAACCACGACCCCACCCCCTTTGTCAGCGGGTTTGATGGTGAGGTAGTAGTTATGGACTAGCAGATCAATGGCTTCCCTCTCTTCTTTAGAAAGATTATGTTGTGTGGTACCTATCTGTAATGTTTATTCTTTAAGTATCTCTATGTCCCTCTGAACCAATGAAATAAATGTTTCTAATGGGTGGGACACAAGGGCTGGATTAAAATTCCCTTTGTTATATAGATCAAATTGTTTTAACTGTAGTAGGCTACCAACTTCCCTTGTATCTTGTATAACCTCTTTTTTATTTTTTGCTTCACTAAACCAAACTTTCAGTTTAATGCGTCTAAAGAAATCTTGCATATCACACTCTAATTCAAACCAGTTTACCATGGACACAGGGCAAAATGACAAACCGTTCGCTAATGAAGACAGTTCTGCTTTTGTAAGTACATGAAAAGAGATATTTACCACAGTCTGAATGCTCTTTAGGTCTTTCTCTTGTTGTCCTGGAATAGGGCAGGTGTTAATTTCCCTTGCTTCTGTCTTCGAGTTTTTCCTTGACCGATGTCTTTTTCGACCACCTCTTCTGGTGGGTTTCTTGTAGAATTGTTCACTGGTGGTCCCGTTCCTAAAAAATCTTTGGAAGGAGCAGAATTGTTTGTTACATTTCTTGAAACTGATTTATTAGATTTACCCCATCAAGGAGAAGAAAATTGGTTATCCACATTATTAGACCATTGCTGATTCCATGTGTACACTCTCCCTTTAGTGTAGTCCATCTCATCTCTATACCATTTTCTTTTCTTTGTATCCTTAACTTCACTTCTGAATTTATCCAGGCGTTCCCTATTGCTGTCCATGTATATAGAAAATTCATCTCCAGACAATATCTTAGACAGGCTCTGTTCTAAATCAGTCACTCTTGCTTGTACAACAGTCAATTCACTCTGTAGATTATCCAAATTCAAAAGGACGATATCTCCCCTTCATTATTCTGTATGTATGTATCTTATGAATCATTTTAGTGTACACGTGTTTCATATCCCCTTGTTATATGTAATTTAACTATGAATTGTACTTTTCAAGTGGTGTTTTTAATATTTTCATTATTTTGCACAATGTGCACTATAGCACTTTACATATATATATATATATATATATATATATATATATATATATATATATATGTATATATATATGTACACTATATTTTATATGAATTTATATATGCACAGATACAGTGTTTATTTGATTTGTATCAATTGTCACTTTATGGAATTGTTTGGCACTTGATGAATTGTTTGGGCATAAAAGCCCCATCACTATGCTTGAAAATGGCTCCAGGAGGAGTTGAAACATTGTTATGCTGACATGAGACATTAAATCACCTTTTTGTTGGAGTGCTGCGCCTGTTTCTGTTATTTTTTATTATCTTGGATGGACCTTGATCAAGTCCTTTGGGACGCTGGCACCAATTTTCTTACTGGACTGGATAAGTAGTGCTGCTTTACTTTGGGACTGTATGTGACGGACTGACTCTGCCAAAAGTGACTTCTCCTTCCGAATGACAAGCCCCAGCATATCACAGGCAATATCCCCAGGCAGAACTAGAGATTATTGCATCCTTGTACCCAAAGAACCAGGCAACACCAGTCTTCATTTATAGGAAGGACATCACAGGGGGAAGGGTCAGTAAAGACAATACAGGTGACAGTGAGTCTGGGAGATAATCCAATAAAGGTGATTAGCTCTCCCTATACAATGCCTTGAGTGCAAAATGTGAACGTGTGCAAAATGTGAACCGTGTGCAAAAAGTGGACCGTGTGCAAAATGTGAACCATGTGCAAAAGGTGTATTGTGTAAAGGAGGTGGACAGTGTGCAAAAGGTCGACCATGTGCAAAAAGGTGTATTGTGCACAGAAAGTGGACCGTGTGCAGAAAGTGTATGAAAAAAGTAAATAAAAGTATTTTAACTCTGAGCTTTATGTCACTGGACAACATCAACTGAGGGGTACAAATAGTGATGTCCTAAAGTCCATCCAAGTAGGTAGGGTGACTCTAGGATCCGTCACACTGTATATATGACTATTTCATAAAATTTACTAATATCTGGAGAGAGAGAGATATCTCTCTCTCTATCTATCTATCTATCTATATGCTCACCACACCACCTTCACAGGTAGTGGATCCTGCAAAACAGCTCAGGCTCCATTTAAGAAGTCTCAGAACTGATTGGGATTTATGCCAAGCCAGAACTCTCTCCAGAAGGAAAGAGGACCCATCTGCAGACAGCTGTTTCGGGGTGTTTGCCCCTCATCAGTACAGAGCAGGGTGATCTGGCTTGGCTGTGGTGAGAGGCCTGTGGCTTTAAACGGGGTAAGTATTTTCCTTGGGGAGAGGACACCTCTTCAGGTGTAACGGAGATTCAAGTTAGGCCATATAGCAGTCCGCGGGCTTCTGGGTAAAAAAATATTTAAATATATATATATGTGTGTATATTTCTATACATATATATTCAAATATTTTTTTTTCTTTTCCCGGTTTTTATTTAAAAAATCTGTTGCACTGTACAGAATTTTCTTTACGATTTATGTGTGCCAGATTTTAATTTGTGACAGAATAAATTAACCCTGTAACATATTTTACCTTGTGACAGATGAACCATGTAACAGAAATTACTGTGCAACAGATTTTTTCCCTGTGACTAAAAAGACTTGGAAAAGTTTGACAGATTAGTAAATATCAAGAGAAAAAAAAGGGGGGGCGTGGCCTGGCAGCCGAGGTTAATGGCCGCACTTTGAGAGAGCTCCTGCCTTGAGCCCACACCAGCAACTCTCCACAGCGTGCATACCCGCCATACCGCACTCAAAACCGGTCAGTAACCTGCCCAACACACCGACAGTCATGCCGGGACAGAGAAGGAAGCCTGCACGCCAGGAGACCCTGGCTAAATTCAGCTTCACGCGCAGAGGGGCCAAGCTGCAAGATGGCGCTGACCGCACACTTACATCCTCTCCTCTCTCAGTGCGGGACCGCGGCAACCTCAGACCCCGCTCCTTCACTCACCAGACTGTCTCTGTCGGTCCCCTCACTCCGGCATACCTCCCTGGACGGCTCTCCTGCTACTGCCGCGATCATTCTGCCGCAGTTCGCATCACAAAGCAGTGACTGCCTGCATGCGCACAGCTCCCTTACCAGACCGCGTGAGGACAACGGCACTACTCTGGCTGGGTCTCCATCACACAGCCCTATGAAGCAACATCCCAGTTATTCTGCTATTGATTAGTGTTGCTCGCGAATATTCGCAATGCAAATTTTATTCGCGAATATCGAATATTCACGAATATAGCACTATATATTCGTAATTACGAATATTCGTGTTTTTTATTTTTTGTATTTTTTTTTTATACTTTATTTTGTTTTTTTACAGTTCACATCACAGTGATCATTCCTTCTTGCTTCCAGCTTGTGTGGTGTAAAGAAGACTCTAATACTACTGTGTGAGACCGGTGTGCGAATTTTAGCATATGCGAAAATTTGCATATGCTAATTTTCGCATATGCGAATTTACGCATATGCGAAAATAAATCGATTATTCGTCCATATATTCGCGAATATTCGCAAATTCGAATATGGCCTATGCCGCTCAACACTACTATTGATGCTACTACTGACTATTCCTGGACAGTTACTGATGCTACCCTGGGGATAATGCTATGAATACCCTTGCTGTTTCTGGGGACTCACTGACAGATATCACCATGAAAAATATGTTGCTGGTGCTGCATAGTACCTTCTTAAACGACATGTCAAAAATGGTGGCTCCTATACACGCTACTATAGATTATCTGGGAGGGAGAGTTGATCATATGGAGACCAAGTTTGGCGAGTTCTCGGACTCACACAATCTACTTATCGACTCTCATAATGATCTGGAGAACGAAGTTATTGCTTTGAGAGGGAAAATAGCTGATTTAGAAGACAGGAGTCGCCATAACAATGTTAAACTCCATGGCGTCCCCGAGACTGTCCCTTCTGCGGACATCCCGCAATAGGTCTGTTCTCTGATTAAAGCGGCACTACCTGACTGCTCACCCGCGGAGGTAGAGGTTGATAGGGCTCATAGACTCCCCCTACCTAAACACCTATCAGACAAGGTACACAGAGATGTACTAGCAAGAGTTCATTTCTACACCACAAAAGAAAGGCTCATGGAATACGCCCGTAGGCACCATGGTTTACCTGCACCTTTCCATGGGATATCGGTCTATGCAGACCTATCTTGCTACAATGCAAGCTAGGAAAGCTTTGCAACCTCTCACTCAAGCTTTACGTGCAGCCAAAATTGCCTATCGCTGGGGATTTCTGACACACTAACTTATCCGGAGGGGTGAGATAATGCACGTTGTTCGCTCCCTGACTGATGGACAAACTCTACTGTCATCCTGGAACATCTCAGTTGACGCTTCAGGCTCCTCTGACAAAGCACCGACTCCTCAACACCTCCGGAAAGACTGGTCTTCGGCTTGAACTTCATGAAGGCGGATTCTCTAAAATATTTGGTCCAGGGCTCCGGGCTCCGGTGTTGGGTCCAACTCTCGGCTTTGGGATGGACTGTTTCCCCCCACCAAGTTCATGCGACTCCTCTTTGATGAGTCCACTATGTTTCTTGTTTATGTTTTAAGGTGTTTCCTTTTATTCTTCACTTATTGTATCTACCAATCTTCCTTTACTCCTTCCTACTCTTACGTCCTACCCCCTCCATCAGGCTATGTGTGTGCTGGCTGAGAGGCACACATGGCCGCCCAAGTTGTCTAAATCTATCTACTTTTATCTCCATGCTTATATTGTACCAATGGTTGTTACGTTAGCAAGTGTAAATGTAAATGGTGTGAACGCTCCTCACAGGCGTTCTTATTTGTGGAACAAAGCCAAATCCCTACACTGTGACATTCTGTGCATACAGGAGACACACCTCTTTTCCAGGGACACACACAGATTAAAACATTTGGCATTCCCCCATATATTCCACTTTACCTACACCTCCAAATCTAGAGGCGTTTCCATAGCCATTCGCAACACTGTGGCATTCACCCTACACAGTTGTATATCAGATCCTGCAGTCAGATATATCATTCTTCAATACACGGTTAATAACACCCCCATAGCTATCACATCTATATATGCTCCAAATTCTGGCTAAATGAGATTCCTACGCTCAGTCACCCGTAAACTACACAAATCCCCTTGGGGATTAAATATCCTATGTGGTGACTTCAACTTTAATAGCTGACCCGGACCTGGATACTACGTCCCACACTCGTCTGACCCCCATACCTTGGGTACTTGTCTCCACTCGATAGATATGTTCGACATTTGAAGGATACACCACCCTTCCGAAAGGGACTATACTTTTCTTTCCAGGGTACATCACTCCTATTCGCGCCTTGACATGTTCCTGGTGGACAGATCGACAATGCCTAAAATCTCGCGCTCCTCCATAGAGGACATTAAATGGTCGGACCACTCTGCAATCACCATCTCCCTCCGTGATGATGCATCCTTACCTTCTGCACACACTTGGAGATGCAGTCCTTTTCTTCCGTCCCACCATAACTATTCTCAATGCCTTAAAAAGGATCTGACTGAATATTTCTCGATAAACAGTCCCTCTGTAGTGGATCCTATACCATTATGGAATTGCCACAAGGCATACGCTAGGGGCCTCTGTATAAAATACTGCTATATCCTCAAAAGAAACAGGGAAAAACGCATCACTGACCTCCTTGGTCAGTTGCGTAAGGTGAAGCAGGACAACAAACGAACCCCTTCGATCTCTTTAACTCAAACCGTTACTTCCCTGCGCAAAGGCATAAGATGTCTCCTTCTCTCTAAATATGAAATGGCTCATAGGAAACTTGCAGCCACTTACTACTCGCAGCATAATAAATCGGGCAAATTACTCGCCCACAGATTAAAATCCAAACAACAAAAATCCTGTATTCCCTTCTTAATTCACCCGACTACTGGTCACAAGCTCCATACCCCTGCGGACATAGCTAATGGTTTCCAACAATTTTACTCACACCTCTACAATTTAGAAAAATCTGTCCCCCCCCCCCCCCTTCCTGACCACCTTACTAAAGTTCAAAACTATCTTTCTTCCCTGGATCTCCCTTCCTTGTCTGCCATCCAAATAGATGCCCCAAACAGAGAAATTTTGCTTTCAGATATACAAAAGGTTATTCACTCTCTGCCTAGCAACAAAGCCCCCGGGCCTGATGGCTTCATCTCCGCTTATTATAAAACATATTCCCATATTCTGTCGCCATATTTATTGACCTTTTGTAACAGCAATTAAATTAGGATCCCTACCCAAAGAAAACCTCGAAGCAACGATCACTACCCTTCCCAAACCTGGCAAATCGATGGAGGTACCCCAAAACTTTAGACCCATCTCCCTTCTTAATCAAGATGTAAAAATTTATGCCAAGGTACTGGCCAATCGTTTAGCCCCCCTGCTTCCCTCGCTTATCAACCCAGATCAAGCGGGTTTCGTTCCCGGCAGGCAAACTTCTAATAACACCAGATGCCTGCTCCACATTCTTCATCAGATAGAGATTAACTCTGTCCCAACCCTGGTGTTGGCCTTGGATGCCGAGAAGGCGTTTGACCAGCTACGGTGGTCTTACGCCTTCTCGGTCTTGCGCTCCATGGGGATTACAGGATGTTTCCTTTCTGCTTTCGTGGCCTTATACTCGTGCCCCAAGGCGCGGGTGTTTGCCAATGGCTGTTTGTCAGACCCCTTTAGCATTACAAACAGATCATGCCAGGGTTGCCCCCTCTCCCCATTAATATACATCATATCTAGTGAACCTCTAGCACAATCAATTTGACAAGACCCTAGGATATCCGGCATCCGGATCGGCCCCAACCCACACGTCATCTCCCTCTATGATGATGATGTTATCCTAACTCTGTCTGACCCTCCTTGCTCGCTGCCAGCAGTATTGGATGACATAGAGGTATTTGGCCAATTGTCATACTACACCCTTATCGCAACTAAAACACAGGACCTTCCTCTCAATCTCCCGCATCCTCTCCCAATGTCTTTCAAATCCTCCTTCTCTTTTGATTGGAAATCCTCCTCAATAGACTATCTAGGCATAAAGTTATCATTCCCACATGCCATGTTGTACCCCACAAATTTTATACCTCTACTACACTCATTATCTCTAGAAACTAATATGTATCTAAAATTCGAAACTTCCTGGGTAGGACGAGTGGCATCGTTTAAAATGTTTATACTCCCCAAGATATTATACTATTTCCGTGCACTCCCTATCTCTCTTCCACAGTCCTTCTTTGCTAAAGCCCAAACAATTCTCTCTCATTATATATGGGCGGGAGGGAAAGCCAGGCTGTCCCCTAGCATACTCACCAAATCTAGATGCTTGGGAGGATTGGGCCCCCAAATATTAAAGCCTATTACATATCCACACTAGTCTCTTCCCTTAAACGATGGTGGCATAGCTCCTCGGACACCCCCTGGGCCATAATAGAAAATTATCTTTCTTCCCCATACTCCACCAGAGATCTCTTGCACCTCTCACTTTGGAACATACCTGCCCCAAGGATTGATAATCCGATTCTCAGCAATACAGTCCGAGTTTGGAAATTATTTCTGGACAGCGCCGGACGAAACATCGAAGCGCAACTTGACTTCCTCCCCCTTTCCCTCATACAAGCTTCCATCCCCAACATTGACCTAACTCAATGGATACAACTAGGGATCACGAATGCCAGCTTCTTATACATCAACCAGACCCTATCTACATTCCAACACTTACGTTCTACTTTTAAAATCCCTAGAGAGGATTTCTACAAATACCTCTAAATACGACATTTCCTTGCTTCCCTTAAACCCTCTCAACTTTGCCCTGCCCATTCCATCCTCCGATATCTTACTCATCAGACAGCTGGCCTCAAAATCCCATATCACTTGTATTCCAAATCAGACATTTGCACTAGGACGTACCCAATTAGAATGTGGGAAAGAGACCTTAATATAGAACCCGATGCAGTGAAATGGGGAAAAGCCTTTACTACAATTAATAAGTCTTTTCTATGAGCTACTCATATTGAGTCCGCATATAAAACCATCCTAAAATGGTGTTTCACACCTGATAAAATAGCAAGGCCTATGTTGGCTCCTCAGACAAGTGCTGGAGGGGTTGTGGTTGCAGGGGTACCTTGCTCCATATCCTATGGGAATGCACTTTGACACAATCATATTGGAAAGACTGTATGCACTTACTGACTGAAATTCTACATATTAACATACAATGGTCCCCACAGATGGTTCTACTCTTCTATGATCTTCATTTACTCCACCCACCCCCCATGCATGTTATTTTTAGCATAGTTTGTATCATTGCCAAAACTACACTAACCAGCCACTGGAAAAGGTTGAATGTCCCCCAAGTTTCCCAGATCATACAAAAAATTAATACTGCTTATGCATATAAAAATATATTGACTATCACACACTTTTCCCTCTTTTCTAAAGAAATGGCAGCATTGGAAAGACTCCGCATATTTGCATGACTCTTCAATAGTTCCACTGATCTACTATCTCTAGATCGCAAGACCACATTACTATAATGCACTTACCTTTACTGTGTACCTATGGAAAGGTTACTGATAAACAAAAATTTAGGGCTGGATGTAGCTCTTCCACATTCATGCTTCCGTCATTATATTAATGAATGTTTAGGTTGGAATACACATATGCACCTTGTTTCGTTGTCTTCTAGACATGGTTATCCTACTGTTAAGTTCAGACGTGTTTAGTCCTTTGTTTATACTGTATTTTGTTTGTCTGAAAAAAACTTCAATATATAACTATTGAAAGTAAGAGAAAAAAAAGGTCAGAAAAGCAAAAATTAAACACAAACCAACACTCCACTCTTAGTAAATGAGGGCCATAATATTTACAAAAATTTAAGGGGTATACAGTATGTGAAATACTCTAGGTGCTGTACTGTAGGTACTGGAAAAGTGTGGAGCCTAAAATGTTTGTCCGTCAGGATCTGCAGAGATGAGTCTTGGCTGGAAGAAATCGTCTGAACTGGATGGAGAAGAAAAATGCAAGTGAAAGACTCCGATCAGAGAAGATGTCAGTGGTGAGTGACCAGATATAACTGCCCTAAAAGATTTGGTAATGATAGCTGATATGGTGTTGCGGTATTATTTAGGCATTATGTATTGGCACCATTGGATATAACTGCACTGTAACCACTTATGGATATGATCTGTTGCGGTAATGATAGAGGTTGCTGTCAGTCTGTCAGTATAGAAAGTCATCCTAAACTCAGGTTAGGTTCTGACAACATTATTACTGTTATAGAGGTATTTCCACAATTTAAGTAAGACAATTGGGTTAATCATTTTTTTTCAATTATTTATTTTTAAAAATGATGTTACAATGCTAGTTACATTACAGTTGTTTGACTGGCTTTTTCAGTATGAAATACTGAAAATTTTCTAATGAAAGCAATTGCAAAGCCTATTGGTTATACATGCTTTACAACATATCAAAAGCTTTTATATCTGACAGTGCCCATTTAACAATAAGCAATTAATTATGGTCTACGTAAGATTCTGGGAGCATAACGGGATACGATATAAAAATTATTTACACTGTATGTTGTATTTACACTTAAATACAATATGTGAACAGAAAATTACAAATGTTCTAACATTAGACAATACTTTTCTTTATAAGGAATTGTTCACTAGTGTCATCCTGCAAGACAAAAGTGCCATGACTACCAGGGTCTACCCTTGGATGGTACACTGGCCTGGACTGACAATCTAGATTGCCACCAGTTTGTATATGACTGGGACTCTAGGAGAAGCTACTGTTGATGGGGCTGTGCACTTCAGAACACACAGACCCTACTCAGGGGTGGAATGACAAATCATGGGGCCTCTGGGCAATAGATGATAATGGGGCCCTCATGCACCCACCCATGTGTAAGCCACACCCATATAAATGTCCTGTCCACATCCAATAAATACATATTTTAATAAATGAAAAAAATATATAGAAAAATGAACTTACATTAAATAAAGTATAAAAAATCTTTTTTTATTAAATAATTTAAGAAAATATAACATGTGCACCCAGAGTTCCCAGAGATGGCTATAGACACAGGGGGATTAGTACTACTTGAGGGTAAACGGGGGCAATACTACCACTTGTCACTGGGGGTATTATTACTGTATGGTATGGGGGCAATATTATGGAAGAGAGGCACGAGACATGTGGCATAGACATAAAAATCTTATTATGGTACACTAATAGGTGCATCATACTCTGCAAAGACAGAGTCGCATTTGAGTCACTGGAGGAATTTTCACTGTAATCACTTATATGGGCTGCAGAGCCTATGTAGAACTGATGACTACCACCATATGGTGCACAGGGATATCGTGTAAACCTATGATGCTGGCACGCAGGAGGAGGGGGGGGGGGCTATACCATTTTCTATTTCAAACCCTAGTGATGTCACTGCCTGCAGGGGGTCTGATGAGTGCCCACAAACCCCCACAACTGTCATTTCAGCTCCTGAGCTTACTTTACAGTCCCCTAGTAAGCACTCACCATATGTATATGTACATCGTTCTGTGTGAAGGGGTTCATTTTGCAGAATGTTTAAAATAATCAATTTCTTTGTTTTATTTTTCAAATTTTTTTCCCCAGATAGATTTTGCCATCTTGCCATGAAAAGCATAATTGCATGTATCATTCCAATAAAAATGGGGTGATTAAATTACATACATTTTGATTTTCCCCAGAACACATTTTTGGATCTCAGTTTTACAGTAAACCCCATGTGGACCTTAAAGGAGTACTCCACTGCCCCAGCGTTCAGAACAATTTGTTCGGAATGCTGGCTGTGGGCTGCGGGGGTTGTGTTGTCACGGCCACGCCCCTCCTGACATCATGTCATGCCCCCTCACTGCAAGTATATGGGAGGGGGCATGGCAGCTGCTACGCCCCCTCCCATAGACTTGCATTGAGGGGGAGTGGCATGATGTCTCAAGGGGCCTAGCATGATGACCGCACCTAGCATTTGTAACAAAATGTTCTGAACGCTGGGGCAGTGGAGTACTCCTTTAATACATGCTTTAGCACTATGTGGTATATAAACATCAAGTTATACATTATACTAATTTAAGCAACCTTTAAAATGACAGGAAAGGTTTTCTTTTGTTGAATACATTGTTCAGAATTCTGGCTACATTATGCATATTGCATTATCTCATTTTACTTTCAGAAGCATTTTATACGCCGTTATAAACTTATTTCTTCTGCAAGAACAATGAAGCCATTAACATGATCTATTAAAATAAATGGTACAGAAACGGCTGCGGCTATTTCCAAAGCTGAGATCCCATATTTTAATAGAAACAAAGTAACATCAATTTAGTAAATTAATTTAAATTATCACAAATTGATATTGTCTATAAACCTTTAAAAGTTATTTGCATTGTAAAGGCTGCGCTCCTCTTCATTGTAAAATGTAACCACAACATAGGAAGTAAAATGATGCTTGACCTTTGTCCTTTAGAGATACTTAAAGGGGTTCTCCACCCTACAGGGGCTTAGCCGTGACATCACGTGCCTCTGGCCCCTGCTTCGCCAGTCATCAGACACGGAGCGAACTCGCTCCATGCACTAGATGACAGGGGATGCTGCAGGAGAGCTCGTGGGGATTCCCAGCAGCAGGACCCCCGCGATCAGACATCTTATCCCCTATACTTTGGATAGGGGATAAGATGTCTAGGGGCGGAGTACCCCTTTAATCCCTGAAGGACACAGCCCATTTTCATTTTAGAGGTTTTGTTTTTCTTCCTTGCCTTTTAAGAACCATAACTTTTTTTTTTCCATCTTCAGACCCATGTGAGGGTTTGTTTTTTGCGCAACCAATTGTACTTTGTAATGACACTTCTTATTTTGCCAAACATATACAGAGAAACAAAAAAATATTATTATTTGAGGGGAGAAATTGAAAAAAAAAATGTTTGGAGGTGTTTTGTTTTTACGCAGTGCCCTTTATGGTAAATACTTTATGTTATTTCTATGTTGTAGGTTAATGTGATTAAAATGATACCCAGTTGAGACAGTATAAGGGAAGCACTTACCATAAAAAGGGCAGGCCTGCAGATCTGTATCAAAAAGTGACCCTGTTTAACCGCTAATCAACAGAGTCACTCTGGCACTGCATGTAGTACACTCTGGCACTGTATAGGGCAGTGTTTCCCAACCCAGTCCTCAAGGCACACCAACAGTCCAGGATCTTAATTTTTCCCTGTTCTATTCCAATGGAGTAACTGAAAAAACCTGAAATGTTGGTGAGCCTTGAGGACTGGGTTGGGAAACACTGGTATAGTGTATCTCTTGCACTGTAGGTAGCATTTGTGATATTGGAGGAATCTCTGGCACTGTATATTGGTATCTCTGCTGGCATTTTGGGCCACATTCTGTATGCCCCACACAGCTTTTTACTTTGTCACATTGCATCACTTTTGTCCTGGGATGCTCTCCAATTTTTTAGTTTAGAAATGTTGGGTATAGTTTTGTTAATGCATCCGACAGGGAGGTAAAGAATATTAGGATTAACCAGTAAAACATACAATGGGTCCTAGTAGTCGCCCCCAAATACTGTTCAACAAACAACAAAGCTAATATTTTATAATTCAAATGGCGTTATTTGTTCCATGTGAATATGCATCATTAAAGAACTCCAAGTTTTACTGCAGTCCTGGTGCCGGACATTATCTGTTTTTGGACTTGTGGAGATTGGTGACATTGCTGATCACTCCCGAGCACCGGTGGAGGTGGGAGCGGTGTGTTTCCAGTTACTGTTACTCTTCATAATGTATACAGGTTTTCTGGGACTATAACACTGCAGGAGGGGATAGAGAAAGCCTCTGTCCGGGTGACAGGTCCCCAGCTGCTCTCACCTTGCATCCATTGACAGCTGCAGCTGGCACCAGTATTAAAGATGTCTATATAGTGCATTACTTTAATATAAAAAATTTAAGGACCACGTGTGGTTTTCTGCATGAAACAAGAAGTAAGTGCACTTAAGTGTTCACACATTGTAAGGTATTCCATAAGGCACAAGAAGAGAGACCGCATCTACAGGACTTGCTGTGTATACATTAAGTATCTGTGGATATACATCCTGTAACTTCAGTAGAGATGAAGGCATCACTTCACAGCACTACACATCATAACCTAAGCGCTTAATGTAATCACATTAATATAATAGTTACTTACAGAGAATCTTTATGGGTATAAGCGATGAAAGTATTCCAACACTAAAAACAGTTACCAGAAATCCAGTCCCTGATCTGTAGAGATGAGTGAACTTACAATGATTCGATTCGTCATGAACGTCTCGGCTCGGCGCTTGCTTACTTTAGCCTGCATAAATTAGTTCAGCTTTTAGGTGCTCCGGTGGGCTCCTCCTAGGACTGTATCCACCTTTTCCAGCCCATTGGAGCACCTGAAAACTGAACTAATTTATGCAGGCTAAAGTAAGCAAACGCAGAGCCGAGACAAATCAAATTACTGTAAATTTGCTCATCTCCACCGATCTGCAATGTAATAATAACTCCTTAAAAATATATTTTCAGTAAACTCCTGGGGAGACGTGATTGGAGCTTGTGGGCAAGAAGAGGGTTCAGTGATGGGTGTGGCACAGGATTTCTACCATGGTTGATTGGCTAAGAGATCTCATGTGGCAAGGGTTGTATTTTTTTTACAGTATATAGGACTGCAATGAGAAAGTAACCTCATCTGCTACACAACTGGATGTTTTTTATATATATATATATATATATATATATATATATATATGCATTCATTCATTTATATATATATTTTATATACCCTTTTGTGGGTATTTTCACATGTGACATTTTTGCCCCTTACTTTAGTAAAAATTTGCTCAAATAAAGCAGCAAAAAGTCACTGGAGACACAAAGATAACCTAAGTAAAAATAAAATGCAGTTGCAAGTGATCATTTCATTTATTATGGCAAAAAAAAGCTATCGGAACCCTTATGAAAAAGTAAATAGCAATTGCCCCCTCCCCCCCCCCCCCCCAACTTGTTAAACCATGAATTTACCGTGGTTAATCCCATTGGGGATCATTTACTAATGTGATCCTGATTCTTTTTTCTCAGATTTCTGCGCCCAAATTGTGTTGCACGTTTCGTGTGCCAGATTTTCCAACCAACAAATTTAAAAAAAACTTTCAGTCTGGTAAAGGTTACAAAGCCATTTCTAAAGTTTTGGGACTCCAATGAACCACAGTGAAAGCCATTATCCACAAATAGAGAGCATTTTGAACACTGGTAAACCTTCCCAGCAGTGGCAGGCCTACCAAAATTAACCCAAGTGCGCAATGAAGACCCATTCAAAAGGGGACCCAAAAGAACCCACAATAACATCTAAAAAACTGCAAGCCTCACATGCCTCAGTGTTAATGACTTAACCATAGGTAAGGTACTGGACTAAAATGGTATCCACGGAAAAGCTCCAAGTTGAAAACTACTTCTGAACAAAAAGAACATAAAGGCTCATTTCACTTTGACCCAAAAAACATCTTGGTGAGCCCCAAGACTTTTGGGAAAATATTCTGTGGACTGGTGAGGCAGAAGTTGAACTTCTTGGAATTGTGTTCATCCAGTTACATCTGGTATGAATTCTGCTCTTTACCAAAAAATCCTGAAGCAGAATGTCCACCCATCAGTTTTTGACTTCAAGCTGAAGCGCACTTGGGTTCAGCAGCAGGACAATCATCCAAACTACACCAGCAAGTGGATTATGAAAACGAATTGAAGGTTTTGGAGTGACCTAGTCAAAGTCTGGACTTGAATCCGATTGGGATGCTGTGGCATGATCTTAAAGGGGTACTCCAGTGGTAAAAATTTTTGCAAATCAACTGTTGCCAGAAAGTTAAACAGATTTGTAAATTACTTCTATAAAAAAATTAATCCTTCCAGTACTTATCAGCTGCTCTATACTACAGAGAAAGTTGAGTTGTTATTTTCTGTCTAACCACAGTGCTCTCCGCTGACACCTCTGTCCATGTCAGGAACTGTCCAGAGCAGGAGAGGTTCGCTATGGCGATTTGCTCATGCTCATGAGGTGTCAACAGAGAGCACTGTGGTCAGATAGAGAACAACAACTCAACTTCCTGTGGAGCATACAGCAGCTGATAAATACTGGAAGGATTAAGATTTTTTTAATAGAAGTAATTTACAAATCTGTTTAACCTTCTGTAGCCAGTTGATATGAAAAAAAAAGTTTTCCACCGGAGTACCCCTTTAAAAAGGCACTTTGTGCTCGAAAACCCTCCAATGTAGCTGAATTAGACCAAAACTCCTCCACAGCGATATGAAAGACTCATTGCCTTTACTGCTGAGGGTGGCACAACCAGTTAATAGGTTTAGGGCGCAATTACTTTTTCACATAGGGTCATGAAGGTTCAGATAGACTTTTTTTCCCATAATAAATGAAATGATACCTTGAAAAGAGCATTTTTCTGTTTACTTGGGTTTTCTTCGTGTACTATAAAAATTTGTTTGATTTGAAATATTAAAGTGTTGCAAATTTGCAAAAAAAAATAAGAAATCAGGAAAGAGGCAGATAGTTTTTCACAACATTTAAATTTAAAGGGGTACTCCAGGATTTTTTTTTATTTGACTATGCTACAGAGGCTGTAAAGTTAGTGTAGTTTATAATATAGTGTCTGTACCTGTGTGTGACGATTTTCTCACAATTCTTCTGTCATTTTTACCCCAATATTTATTTTTAACAGCATACAAAATGACTGTTGTCTCAGATTTTTCCCAGGTTGCAATGCGGCCGAGACCTGAAATCACTAGTCAGCTGATGACAGGGAGCCTGTCTGCTTCAATGGGTGGAGGGATCAATCTGCAACTAATGCATCAGCTGTAAGCACCCTGATTGAAAACCACAGGTCTTTTGAATGGATGCGGCTCATTTATGTTTCAATGGGTGGGGTGGCTGATGTGGGGGAGGGGGAAAATGAAATTGTGGGATTTTTAGTCAAAAAAAGAAAAGTCAAACAGGAAATACCAGTTCACAAAAAGCTAGCCACAGCGTTATGGTAATCTCACAACATAGCCATTTAGCCCCAAGACAAGTGCAGATCCTTCCTAAGCATGTACATTACTGTCTGTCAGGTAAGTACTAAAATCACCTTATGCTGGATAACCCCTTTAATTTAATAGTATACTTGGTGAATAGTGGAAGTTTAGCCCTAAGGGTTAATTCACATGCTGCAGATTTGCTCCGGCAGCATTTTACAGCACAAATCCGGTATATGTATCCTCAGCAAAATTGTATTGAAAGAAAGATTTTCTATGCTAGCTTTCTAGTATATTCTTAATCTTGCTGCAGTATAATTCTACCCTGTATAATATCTATCCGCTGTGTCTCCAGAGCTCAGTTTTATGTAACATATGTTTTACTTTAAAGGTAGTGTAGGAAATAAGAGCGAACCTGAATGTAAGATAACATCAAAGAAGCGAGATGACTGGTGATTTTCCGCTAAAGGTTCACAAACTACTCTGGTTCAGAGAATTTGTTCTACAATTCACTGACTCCCCTGATACCAGAAAATATCATACAGAAAGATCAGCTGCATTACTCATTTATCTTTATGATTTGTGTTATAAAGGGGTTACAAATTTTAGTTGTTTTTTTTTTGTGGGATTTTTACTGTTGTTTATATTTTGGATCAACATAAGAGAATCATTTGGGGGCAGATGCTTGTCTTTCTTTATTTTCATTTCTCAGGGTATCTGACAGCATAAAAAATTGTTTAATTCTGACCTTTTCTACAAATCACATAGACCTGGAACAAATACTTCAGGAAGAATGGGAATGTATTATTATTTTCACTGGAGAGTGAATGCAGTGACTGCTATGGGGCCATTGGTTGTCATAGTGGATGCCTTTAGGGGGAGCTCACTGCATACGAATGTATATCTTTGATAGAGTTAACGCTCTATTTCACTTTTGCTATTGTGGTGCCTATGGTGTGAATGATGTAATGCTCATTTTGTGATCCCAGGGTCACGCTAACCACCATGTTCCAAGGTTTAGACAGTTCTCCTGGGCCAACTACTACAGAGGAGATGCATCTCCGCCTCTCCCATAGAGTTGAATGGGGGGGGGGGGGGCATGTCTGTCAACCTCTTAGTAGGGTCGACAACACAAACAATAGCCTTGCAGAGCCGCAGCAGTTCCCGGGCCCCATACAGAAGATCGTGGGGGTCCCAGCTGTCGGAGTCCCCCCAATCAGACACTTATCCCATATGCTGAGGATAAGGGATACATTGTCTATAGCTGCAGTACTCCTTTAAAGAAGACCGTAAGGTCCTGACATTTTTTGTAGTAAATATTGGATATCTATATACTTTTTCTGTAGACATGCACGCTCTGATAATAACACTGTGTAGGGAAGTAAACTATTGGTAAGAATGGTAATGCCTATTCTTTGTCCTGGAGGAGTAACAGAGGAATGGTGTAATGCAGAGCTCTAAGGAAAGACGCTGCAGAATTATTAAATCAGGAAGTATTTACTAAAACACTGACTTTTCTCATCATTCTACAGTACAAAGCATTCTTTCAGTTTTTGGAATGTCCTGTGTGACCTCTTTATAGAGGAAATAGAGTAGGGTATTCATAGATTTAACTGGGTTAATGAAGAGGAAACTTTACATTTACAATATATAATTGTAATAATGTATAGTATTATATTTAGGTATTTCACAGTCTGTGTGCTCACAGTATAATGTCTCTTTTTACTATCACATTCCCTTAAATGTAATAACCTCTATTTACTAGAAGTATTCCTAAGTGAGACTTGATGTCAGACCAATATACTGTATATCCTTTGTTATATGCTCCATCTAGTGAATGCACTCCATTAAATACTCTGGATTGGCTAAGCAACAGTAATCTGAAAGCATGTATACCAATTCTATTGTTTTTTTTTTTTTTATGTGTGTATTTTAATAATATTTAAACTGCATTAGAGATAAACAATTGTAGCATTTGATAATCTAGATAATCAGATCTGACATTTATTTCCAGTTTAACCCCTTAAGGACCTTATCCTTAAAGCGTACCCGTCAGATTCAACAAAACAACTTTTTTTTTATATATCACTCAGTATCTTATCCTGACCATGTACATCTACTTTTATGTGTCTAGCACCTTTATTTATTTTTTATTACACTTTTAATTTAGTTCACTAGTCTGAATTCCTCTCAAAGGGAGGGGGCGTGGCCTCACTGTGCAGGTCTCCGCCCCCTCCCTTAGTATGATGTCTGCTCACATCTCCCCTAGCATTAGCAAAACTACAACTCCCAGCTTGTCCTCACTGACAGTAGCGGGACACAAGCTGACAGTGGGAGGATTTTGCACTCACAGCTGTCAATCAAGGAAGTGTGTCCATGACATAGGTGATGATGCATGGACACAGTAGGACTAGTATGTGTCCAAGCAGGCAGCGGGGGCGGGGGGGGGGGGGGGGTGTTGGGCAGTTGTCTGACTGGGTTTTTCAGTATGAAATACTGAAAATTTTCTAATAGAAGCAATTGCAAAACCTATTGGTTTTGCATGCGTTACAACATATCAAATGTTTTTGTACCTGACAGTGCCCATTTAAGGACCAGGCCAATTTTATTTTTGCGTTTTCGTTTTTTCCTCCTTGATTTTTCCTCCATAACTCAATCCATCTACAGACCCATATAAGGGCTTGTTTATTGCGTGAACAATTGTACTTTGTAATGAAACCTCTCATTTTACCATAAAATGTACGGCGAACCCCCAATTTTTTTTTTTTTGGGGGGGGGGGAATTTAAATGAAAAACACAATTTTGCTAATTTTGGAGGGGTTTGTTTTCATACTGTACACAATACGGTAAAAATTACATGTGTTCTTTATTCTGTGGGTCAATACGATTAAAATTATACACATGGCTAGATACTTTTAGATTTTTGTACCGCTTGAAAAAAAATCTAAAACTTTTTGTACAAAATAAGTAATCTAAAATTGCCCTATTTTCACCACCTATAACTATAACCTAATTTTTTGCACCATTATCTGTATGTTTTATTGATATCACATATGCATATATAAAACTTTTAGATAATTTTTTTGTAAAGTTTTATTTGGAATAAAATGGGACTAAAAAGTAGCATTTTTGGACTTTTTTTTATTTTTTATGTTTACGCACGTTCCCGATACAGGATCATTAACATTGTATTTTGATAGTTCTGACATTTACACACACGGCAATACCAAATATGTTTATAAAAGAAAATTTACACTTTTTGGGGGTAAAATGGGAAAAACGGGAGGGGATTTTTCAACTTTTTTTTTTTTTACACTTTTTATGTCCCCATAGGGGACTATCTATAACAATTGTTTGATTGCTAATACTGTTCAGTGCTATGCATTATCGGCGATCTTCTGCTCTGGTCTGCTCGATCTCAGACCAGAGCAGGAGATGCCGGGAGACGCACGGAGGCAGGTGAGGGGACCTCCGTCCGCCATTACAGATGATCAGCAGTGCTGCGGGCGATCTGATCATCTATTTTAACATGCGCACTGCCGCAGATGCCGTAATCTGTACTGATCACGGCATCTGAGGGGTTAATGGTGGACATCCGCGCGATCGCGGATGTCGGCCATTACTGGCGGGTCCCTGGCTGCTATGATGTGTGTATGATGCGAGCACCACTCCAATGTTCGCGGTCATACATGGGACGTAAATGTCTCGCCGCACCAGGATGTACATTTACGTCCGTGTACGTTAAGGGGTTAAGACTGAATTATAATGTGGTATTTCACAGCTCCATAACTGTGAGCTGGGAAAACAGTCCTCAGGTTAAAAAAAAGTATAAAGTTTTAAAATATTGGGCTACTTACCTTAATATTTTATATTTTCCTTTTGACTGTCAAATAATCTACACTGTGATAATTTGGCTGCTATCAGGTCACAAGCATTTCAGACATATCCTGCCTCTGAAAGTACCATTAACCCCACCCCCACTTCCTGCGGTTCAGAGAGAGTGGCGGTACTTCACATGGGTGCATTTGATGCTGTGTGAACCCACCCCAAGACCTATCAGGCCACACCACAGGCCTCAGGGCAGCCAGCCTCACGTTCTGGGTTCACACTGCAGCATTTCTGGGCAGAATTTCTGCCGGAGATCGAGCCGGCGGAGCTAGGACCAAGCAGACTGCATTGATGCCACCATAGACTGCAATGCATTTCTGGGTGGATCTTTTGGGAGATCTGCTCAGAAACGCATTGCCATCTATGGGGATGGCAATGTAGTCCGTGCGGTCCTTGTGCCCCTGGCTCGATCTCTGGCAGAAATTCTGCTCAGAAATTCCACAGTGTGAACCTAGCCTTACCTCTACAATCTGCCCCTGCAGAACAAATGCACTCAGTCCTGCACACTGTTTCAGCAACTGCAAACTGCAACAAATTTCTAGGCAGCAATGATCTCCTATAAATCTCTCCAGGCCTTGCTAGGTTATGTTTGATTGACAGTTTTGCTTGTTGGTCCCTATAAACTACCCTTACTAAGCATTTAGTTATTCCACAAGCCCCACATCACACATTTTTATCTTCAGCCCTCAACTCCTCTGCTATGGACAAGTCACTCCAGCCAAAGTTCTCCAATTGAAAAGTCAATCTACCCGAAATTTTACTGATGCCCCTCGAATGGACAGGCTTCAGGGTTAGCTAGTTCTACATGCCACCTGCAGATAAACTTGACTCCATATGTAGATCATTAGAAACCACCATGGAGCCAATACACACTGTTTTAAAACTCTTATTGGTGAATTTTATCAGCATTCCGATGTCCTAACATGGTGTCCTAACACCAGGGACTGTTCTGTGGGCTGTAAATCTCCTCCAGCATGTCTGCTGCTCCTGTGTTGGGCCCACTGTTATCATGTTCAAGCACTTTATTATATTCACTGTATTCATTATGTTATTTATGTACTGTACCTTTAACCCCTTAAGGACCAGGCCATTTTATACCTTAAGGACCGGAGCGTTTTTTGCAATTCTGACCACTGTCACTTTAAACATTAATAACTCTGGAATGCTTTTAGTTATCATTCTGATTCCGAGAATGTTTTTTCGTGACATATTCTACTTTAACTTAGTGGTAAAATTTTATGGTAACTTGCATCCTTTCTTGGTGAAAAATCCCAAAATTTGATGAAAAAAATGAAAATTTTGCATTTTTCTAACTTTGAAGCTCTCTGCTTGTAAGGAAAATGGATATTCAAAATATATATTTTTTTGGGTTCACATATACAATATGTCTACTTTATGTTTGCATCATAAAATTTATGAGTTGTTACTTTTGGAAGACACCATAGGGCTTCAAAGTTCAGTAGCAATTTTGAAATTTTTCACAAAATTTTCAAACTCACTATTTTTCAGGGACCAGTTCAGTTTTGAAGTGGATTTGAAGGGTCTTCATATTAGAAATACCCCATAAATGACCCCATTATAAAAACTACAGCCCCTAAAGTATTCAAAAAAACATTCAGTAAGTGTATTAACCCTTTAGGTGTTTCACAGGAATAGCAGCAAAGTGAAGGAGAAAATTCAAAATCTTCATTTTTTACACTCGCATGTTCTTGTAGACCCAATTTTTGAATTTTTGCAAGGGATAAAAAGGAGAAAATTTTTACTTGTATTTGAAACCCAATTTCTCTCGAGTAAGCACATACCTCATATGTCTATGTTAATTGTTCGGCGGGCGCAGTAGAGGGCTCAGAAGGGAAGGAGCGACAAATGGTTTTTGGGGGGCATGTCACCTTTAGGAACCCCCTATGGTGCCAGGACAGCAAAAAAAAAAAACACATGGCATACCATTTTGGAAACTAGACCCCTCAGGGAACGTAACAAGGGGTAAAGTGAACCTTAATACCCTACAGGTGATTCACGACTTTTGCATATGTAAAAAAAATATATATTTTTTTTACCTAAAATGCTTGGTTTCCCAAAAATGTTACATTTTTAAAAAGGGTAATAGCAGAAAATACCCCCCAAAATTTGAAGCCCAATTTCTCCCGATACAGAAAACACCTCGCATGAGGGTGAAAAGTGCTCTGCTGGTGCACTACAGGTCTCAGAAGAGAAGGAGTCACATTTGGCTTTTTGAAAGCAAATTTTGCTCTGGGGGCATGCCGCATTTAGGAAGCCCCTATGGTGCCAGAACAGCAAAAAAAAAACACATGGCATAACATTTTGGAAACTAGACCCCTCGGGGAACGTAACAAGGGGTAACGTGAACCTTAATGCCCTACAGGTGTTTCACGACTTTTGCATATGTAAAAAAAAAATTTTTTTTTTACCTAAAATGCTTGTTTTCCCAAAATTTTTACAATTTTTAAAAGGGTAATAGCAGAAAATACCCCCCAAAATTTGAAGCCCAATTTCTCCCGATACAGAAAACACCTCGCATGGGGGTGAAAAGTGCTCTGCTGGTGCACTACAGGTCTCAGAAGAGAAGGAGTCACATTTGGCTTTTTGAAAGCAAATTTTGCTCTGGGGGCATGCCGCCTTTAGGAAGCCCCTATGGTGCCAGAACAGCAAAAAAAAAACACATGGCATACCATTTTGGAAATTAGACCCCTCGGGGAACGTAACAAGGGGTAACGTGAACCTTAATGCCCTACAGGTGTTTCACGACTTTTACATATGTAAAAAAAAAAATTTTTTTTTTACCTAAAATGCTTGTTTTCCCAAAATTTTTACAATTTTAAAAAAGGGTAATAGCAGAAAATACCCCCCAAAATTTGAAGCCCAATTTCTCCCGATTCAGAAAACACCCCATATGTGTGTGAAAAGTGCTCTGCTGGCGCACTACAGGTCTCAGAAGAGAAGGAGTCACATTTGGCTTTTTGAAAGCGAATTTTGCTCTGGGGGCATGCCGCATTTAGGAAGCCCCTATGGTGCCAGGACAGCAAAAAAAAGACACATGGCATACCATTTTGGAAACTAGACCCCTCGGGGAACGTAACAAGGGGTAATTTGAACCTTAATACCCTACAGGTGTTTCACGACTTTTGCATATGTAAAAAAATATATATTTTTTTTACCTAAAATGCTTGTTTTCCCAAAAAATTTACATTTTTTAAAAGGGTAATAGCAGAAAATACCCCCCAAAATTTGAAGCCCAATTTCTCCCGAGTGCGGCGATACCCCATATGTGGCCCTAAACTGTTGCCTTGAAATACGACAGGGCTCCAAAGTGAGAGCGCCATGGGCATTTGAGGCCTAAATTAGGGACTTGCATAGGGGTGGACATAGGGGTATTCTATGCCAGTGATTCCCAAACAGGGGGCCTCCAGCTGTTGTAAAACTCCCAGCATGCCTGGACAGTCAACGGCTATCTGGCAATACTGGGAGTAGTTGTTTTGCAACAGCTGGAGGCTCCGTTTTGGAAACAGTGGCGTACCAGACGTTTTTCATTTTTATTGGGGAGGGGGGTTGTATAGGGGTATGTGTATATGTAGTGTTTTTTACTTTTTATTTTATTTTGTGTTAGTGTAGTGTAGTGTTTTTAGGGTACAGTCACACGGGCGGGGGGTTCACAGTAGTTTCTCGCTGGCAGTTTGAGCTGCGGCAGAAATTTTGCCGCACCTCAAACTTGCAGCCGGATACTTACTGTAATCCTCCGCCCATGTGAGTGTACCCTGTACGTTTACATTGGGGGGGGGGGGGGACATCCAGCTGTTGCAAAACTACAACTCCCAGCATGTACGGTCTATCAGTGCATGCTGGGAGTTGTAGTTTTGCAACAGCTGGAGGCACACTGGTTGTGAAACACCGAGTTTGGTAACAAACTCAGTGTTTTGCAACCAGTGTGCCTTCAGCTGTTGCAAAAGCTACAACCCCCAGCATGTACGGACAGCGGAAGGGCATGCTGGGTGTTGTAGTTATGCAACAGCTGGAGGCATACTACTTTGGCTGGGGATGCTGGGGATTGTAGTTATGCAACAGCTGGAGACACACTGGTTTGCTACTTAACTCAGTGTGCCTTCAGCTGTTGCAAAACTACAACTCTCAGCAGTCACCGACAGCCAACGGGCATGCTGGGAGTTGTAGTTATGCAACCACCAGATGCACCATTACAACTCCCAGCATGCACTTTAGCTGATTGTGCAAGCTGGGAGTTGTAGTTACACAACAGCTGAAGGTACACTTTTCCATAGAAAGAATGTGCCTCCAGCTGTTGCAAAACTACAAGTCCCAGCATGCCCATAAGGGCATGCTGGGAGTTGTGGTGGTCTGCCTCCTGCTGTTGCATAACTACAGCTCCCAGCATGCCCTTTTTGCATGCTGGGAGCTGTTGCTAAGCAACAGCAGGAGGCTGTCACTCACCTCCAACGATCCTCGCTGCACCAGGTCAGTCCCTCGTCGTCTCCGCCGCCGCCGCTGCTCCTGGGGCCCCGATCCCAACAGGGGCGCCGGGGATCGGGGTCCCCAGCACCCGGGGTGCACGTCCTGCACCCGCTCACGTCCTCCGGAAGAGGGACGGAGCGGGTTGCGGGAGTGACACCTGCAGCAGGCGCCCTGATTGGTCGGCCGGTAATCCGGCCGACGAATCAGGGCGATCGTGAGGTGGCACCAGTGCCACCTCACCCCTGCTGGCTCTGGCTGTTCGGGGCCGTCTCTGACGGCCCCGATCAGCCAGTAATTCCGGGTCACCGGGTCACTGGAGACCCGATTGACCCGGAATCCGCCGCAGATCGCTGGACTGAATTGTCCAGCGATCTGCGGCCATCGCCGACATGGGGGGTCATAATGACCCCCCTGGGCGATATGCCCCGATGCCTGCTGAACGATTTCAGCAGGCATCGGGGACCGGCTCCGCTCCAGATGGTTGCGGGGGGCCGGTAAAACACATGACGTTCTCATACGTCATGTGTCCTTAAGGACTCGGAAATGGAGACGTATGAGAACGTCATGTGTCCTTAAGGGGTTAAGAAGTAGATGCAGTAGTAACAAGGTGACTCTGTCTGCCCAATGGGAACAACCAAATTCTCCTGTATATAGTGTAGGGGGAGGAGTTGACCCAGTCTAGTGCAGAGCACCATATGAGTACAGTGTGGGAAGGAGGTGGAAGTTGAGTGTGGTGAATCCAAAGGAAAACTGCAGGAAAACTCTGAATCAAGTCAGCCCCGCCATTCTGCATGTGTTCCCTGTATAGTGGTGTTCCCCTGGCGGTATTAGTAACTGGACCTTGTCAGAAATCTAGTCAGCATGGGATATCTTCAAGTCTCATATCTCAAGTCTATAGAATTCAAGTGGGTGAAAAGCACCATAAGTCCCAGAAAGGCAACAGGGTTCCCAAGGGTTATACTGCATCCCTTCTACTCTGCTCAGTACTGTGTGTTGTACCATCTACACCTGCTCAGTAAAGACAATTATCCGTAACCTGACGTTGGTGTGTTTCTTACCCCCGTGTCTGGCCCAGAAGAAGCTGTCTCCACCTCGGACTGTGTATAGGCTAATGGTGCCCTGGCATCACAAATTGAAAAGAATACCTTGCCCCCCCCCTCACCCCATGGCACCACACCAACGCAGTAGGGTTTTAGGTTGAACTTGATGGACTCTCGTCTTTTTTTTGTTTGTTTTACTTATTAAACTATGTAATATACACATACACACACACACACATTAATGTCAGGCTCTTCCAGTCTGTGGACAAGTAGGGAGGCACCTGTGTTTTTTAAACTTAAAACATAGAAAACTTCACTTTAAACAAAGTACAATAGAAAGATTTATTTTTTATTTTTTATTTTATTTACCACAAGGAGTGCAATAGCAAAATTAGTTTTAATGAGAGTGCCCATTGAAATCTTTATAAAACACTTGGATTGTAATAATGATGGCAATATTTCAATAAAATAAGAAAACCCATTAAAAAATGCATATATGTGTACTGACACCAACATACTTATAAGTCTAATGAGTTCTCCTGGGTTACCTTCAGCACTAGCAGCCTGATTAGATGACCAGGTGCAATGATCAAACACCACACCCAATCACTTTACACAGTCAAAGGATTCATGAAAAAATGTAGGCTGAATTATCAAGTAATTTCAGTGATAGATTTACAATCATAAATTGCTGATACCCATGCATGCCTTGTTAGATAAAACAGATTAGCAAAAGGGATATTGTTCTCTAATAATAGCCTATGCTGCAATATATAAGCGAAAAACTAAAAAATCTTAAAAGGGGTACTCCGCTGCTCAGCGTTTGGAACAGAATGCTTAGAGCCAGCGCCGGGAGCTCGTGATGGCCCTGTTTTCAGGACAATGTCATATTCCTGCACTCCATAGCAAGGTAAAAACACAACCTTCAGACTTGACTTGAATTTGCATTGAAAATATTGTATTTGTCCTTGTAGGCCAAGAACTATATAGGATATTGGAAATATACTGATGTAACAAATGTCAGCCGGTGCTTCTGCTGATCATGTACAGTCAGTTGATTCCACTTTACCGGTAATTGAATATATTTCGCTTATAAGAAATGCATGTCATCTACAATGGCACTACTCAGCAAAACAGAAACAGCTTGATTTAATCTTTGCAGCTGCAATGTATCCAAATAGGATCTAGAAAGTGAGCCGCCGTTCAGCGTGTAATCTGCATCTTGTGCAGTCTGTTGGCAAACACCTAAATATACCCTGGGGGGCTGCATGAGAGTCAAAGAGGGCAGTTTATCAAAGTTATCTCAGTGCAAAACTTGCGGAAAGTAAAACCACATAATCTCAAGCTTAGATTCAGCGATAAACCTGGCAAAGCAGCTGATATAATTCTCATATAAATTCCATCCCACTGTAAAAAAAATGCTTTTAGGTGCGACTGTACATTAGATATTTGTAGCATATGGAGGTCCTATTCCTCTTCTTTACTAGAATTTGCATGGAACATTAAGTAATATAGCCATATGCATGCTTTTATAGTCTAAAATGCATTCCTGTTATGTGCCAAACAGCATAAATATGGGATAGGTGGTACAGAGTTCAATACAATACACTATTTTATATTAAGTTTTAGTTTTATGCATAGGATAGAAATTACCATAAATTTCACGAATTAAAAAAAAAATTTGATTTGATCCGAATAAATTATCGGCAAATTTGTATTAGTATTGTATTTAAATAATATGTTTAATAAAATGTGTGTGTTTCACTTTTTTTCTCTATTTTTATTTTTTTATTTTTTAGGTAGTACTACCACTCCCAGCATGGGACAGACTGTTCCATGATGGGAATAGTAGTACCTGTGCTAATAGACAGATCTCCCCGGGTGTCACTGCTTACACCCGCTGCGATCGGGTGTCAGGAGTGACACCTGCTGTGATCTGTCCTTTACTGCAGGTACTACTGCTCCCAATATGGAGCACACACCCAATGTGATCGTCCTGTATAATGTATAGATGCGGGCGGCAGCTCTTCTCTGGTCCCACTGTAGTGTGAGTGTATGCCATATATGTATCTATTATTCATATTTCCCGCAGAGAGTGTGAGTGGCTTGAACCATCTGGCCAATCACAGCTCTCTGTGGGAAATATGAATAAGTGATGTGAATTCTATTCCCATCACTGGCCGGCCGGAGAATAGTGCAGAGGTGAGAGCGCAGGAGAAAGCCGCTCCATCTCTGCAATAGAATGAACAATTGCATTGAATGTCAGGAGTGATACCTGCTGTGATCTGTCTATTAGTACAGGTACTACAACTCCCATTATGGAACAGTCTGTTCCATGCTGGGAGTAGTAGTACTACAAAAAAAATAGAGAAAAAAAGTGAAACACACATACACACACACACTTTATTTTACACAATATTAAAATGCATTACTAATAAAATAAAAATAAAACATTTTTAAACAGAGAAGTGTTTGTGGGCTGGAGTACCCTTAATAAAGTTAATGGCCCCCATACAGAAACTGGCAAGGTGAAGAGAAAATCCTCCCGATCAGGATAGGATATTTTTAGAAAGAAGATAAACCCTACATTGGGGCCTTAATGATATTACATGTAGCCCAACACTTTTCCTGCAATAAGTGCAAGGATTGAGGTAGATCAGGTTGAAATTTAACAAAAGCATTAGTTAATTAGCCTCTAGGAAAAGGGTTTAGGTGGGAGATTTATCAAAATGTGGTGCAGATGCCCATAGAACCAATCTGATTGCTTAATTTTTTTTAATTAAAGAGGTAATTTGGTTGCTATGGGCAACTGCACCCATTTTCCTCTGCACAGGTTTTAATTCACAGACCCCTTCCCTCTAGGTCTTTTACAATGACAGAATTTGCCATGCTAGCTGCTCTTGTTAAGACCCTGATAGAAGGTAAAATATTTATAAAGTTTAAATCATAAATTGGTGGGCACAGTTTGCATAAAAAATAGGCCGCAATTTTTCGGTCCTTGTCTACTAGAAAAATCTCCATTATAGATCGCAAAATTACCTGAATTCTTGGGGCGTGGTGAGGCGCCGATGTGAATGGCCGCATAGAGGACCTGCTCCCGCCCCCTAGGGCTCGCTGCCTGCCATATCAGCTCTGGACCTGCTCCTACCTCATGGGGAGAACCTCCCGACGGTCCCAGAAGTGGTTGTCCTCCACCCAGCAGTCTTCTGACCCTCCAGAGGGCATTGCCAGGTTCCTCCGGCCGCCTCAAGATCTGCCCACGGGAAGCCAGTCCGCCAGCTTGGGTCTGGCCATCTGCCTGTGCTCCCGCTCAGTGAGTGCTGCACCCCGCCGGGCAGCCCAGGCTTGGGCTAAATCCCTATATTGACCTCTTGAAGCTCCTCCGGTGCCTCCTCTTCCGCTCCCGCAGCCCCTGCCAGAAGTCCCTGCTGCTGCGGAGCCTGCACTGCTGGAGGCCGGAGTGGCGGCTCTGCCAGGCCTCATTCCTGATCTCCTGACCGGACCTCTCTGCTGCACCTCGGGGTTCCTCCTGGATAGGACCTGGATGGCTTATCCTCCCCTACAGCTCCTCCAGTCTACCCCTTGTCTGGGACTCCACTTGAGGTGAGTGCTCCTCCTGGCTGTGTGCCTTCAGCCCTGGGTACCCCTTAGGACTGCCTTTTTCCTCCTTCCCCCTAGTGTGTGGACTGGGCTTCAACACCTGCCACCGGGGTCCCTTTACCCACTCCTCCTCCTCCATCCCAGGGTCCTCAGCTGCTGCACCTGCAAAACTCTGCAGCCTCACCTAAGCCTCAAAGAATGCAGGCCTCTAGTAGGCCGACCATGGGGGCCTCCCACTCCTCTTCTCAGAAGGGACCAGCTCCTTCTCCTGGGGCTCATTTTGCACCTCTCACTGCTGGGGCCCTGCAGTCGGGGGATGTCCTATCTGATACTGACCTGGACTGCTTGGGAGTCCCTGCTCCCTCCTCAGCTCCCCTTGATTGGAGTCAAGTTCTTTCTCAAATCCCTACCAAGGAAGATTTTCGCTCATTGATTTCTGAGGTGAAGGACACTTGCCGTGCTGAGATATTTTCCCTCCGGCAGGATCTCCAACTGGTCTCGGATAGGGTAGAGGGGCTGGAGGAGGCCCATGATTCTACCACGTCCTATTTCATTCAGCTGCAAGCTACCTTGACCGCTCAGTATACTTTCCTCACTGATCTCCGTATGGCTGGAGATATTTCAATACCTGGTACACATATTATGGGTCGGGATATGAGGACGGGATGGGAGGTCAGGATAGGCAGTCGAGATAGGAGGTCGGGATAGGAGGACAGGATATGAGGACGGCAGGATATGAGGACGAGATATGAGGTCGGGATAGGAGGTCGGGTAGGAGGATGGGATATGAGGACGGGATAGGAGGTCTGGATAGGAGGTCTGGATAGCAGGACAGAATAGGAGGTCAAGATAGGAGGTCAAGATAAGAGGTCGAGATATGAGGACGGGAAAGGAGGATGGGATAGGAAGTCGAGATAGGAGGTCAAGATAGGAGGACGGGATAGGAGGACGGGATAGGAGGACGGGATAGGAGGTCAAGATAGGAGGTCGGGATAGGAGGTCGGGATAGGAAGTCGGGATAGGAGGTCAAGATAGGAGGTCGGGATAGGAGGTTGGGATAGGAGTTCGGGATAGGAGGACGGGATAGGAGTTCGGGATAGGAGGTCAGGATAGGAGGTCGAGATAGGAGGTTGGGATAGGAGATCGAGATAGGAGGTAGAGATAGGAGGTCGGGATAGGAGGTCGGGATAGGAGGACGGGATAGGAGGAAGGGATAGGAGGACCGGACAGGAGGTCGGGATAGGAAGTCGAGATAGGAGGACGGGATAGGATGTCGGGATATGGGGTTGGGATATGACAACAATATATGAGGACTGGATATGAAGTCAAAAGCTTCCTCCTTTGTTTATTTTCCTCCCCAACAAGGATTAGGAAGGAAAAGCCGGGCAACGCCGGGTACTCAGCTAGTATATATATAAAACTCAATGGGGGTATTTATCAATTTTTACCCTTTTTTTCACTTTGGTTTTCGTGAACATGCACCAAATTTATCATTTGGTGCAAGTTGTTCGTATTTTTTTCTCAAATGTTGAATGTCTTTTACACAGAACTTACCGCCACAGTGGACACGTATTTTACCCTGTAGAGCAGCCATTTTGGAGTCCCTCCTGCAGTATATCAGCAAGCGACATGAGTTATTTTCTTTTGTGGGGTTTATAGCCACCATGTGAAATTGATTTTATTGTCAACTTGGGTATTTTTTTTTTTTGTTACTTTAGTGCAGTGGTCTTCAACCTGCGGACCTCCAGATGTTGCAAAACTACAATTCCCAGCATGTCTGGACAGCCGTTGGCTGTCTGGGCATGCTGGGAGTTGTAGTTTTGCAATATCTGGAGGTCCGCAGGTTGGAGACCACTGCTTTAGTGCTTACCTTTCCTGAACCTGTGTGGCCATGTCCAATGCTGGCTCAATGGAGGGTGAAGGTTCCTCAGAGACAACTATGTCGCAGGATAGTATTGAGCGGCCCTGGAGGCGTTGCTGCTTTCACAAAAAAAAAAATTTAATGTATTTTGACGTCTTTACATTTTCTGACATTGGTAAGTGTGTTTTCCATGTGCAAAATTTCTTGGCGGGGAAATGATGAATTACTGACTATAGTTAAAATCACACACAGGACTGTGCAGAAGCAGAAGAGCAGAAGATGCGCAAAAAGACACTGCTCAAAAAGTATTGCGCCAAAGTTAGGTGAAAAAAAACACATCCTTTGATAAATACCCCCCAATGTGTGTATGTATATATGTTCCACAAAAACGTCTAAAGATATTAACATGAAACTTGGCACACATGCTACTTATATGTCAACAACAAACATAGGGTAGGTGAGTTAACCCTTACTCACCCCCATTTGCCAGGGTTGGGGTTTTTGTTTAACCTCTTAAGGACCCATGACTAGAGATGAGCGAACTTCAGTAAATTCGATTCATCACGAACTTCTCGGCTCAGCAGTTGATGACTTATCCTGCGTAAATTAATTCAGCTTTCAGGTGCTCCGGTGGGCTGGAAAAGGTGGATACATTTCTAGGAAAGAGTCTACTAGGACTGTATCCACCTTTTCCAGCCCACCGGAGCAATTGAAAGCTGAACTAATTTATGCAGGAAAAGTCATCAACTGCCGAGCCGAGAAGTTCGTGAGGAATCGAATTTACTGTAAGTTCGCTCATCTCTACCCATGACGTACACGTACGTCATGCATCCACTCCCGATCTATAACGTGGGGCCACGGCATGACCCGTAGCTAATAGCGCGCAGCATTGATCGCAGTGCCACGCGCGTTTTTAACTCTTTAGATGCGGCGTTCAAAGTTGAATGCCGCTTCTAAAGTGAAAGCATGCCAGTTAGCTCAGGGAGCTGTTCGGGATAGCAGCGGCGAAATCGCGGCATCCCAAACAGCTTACAAGACAGCCAGAGGATCCCTACCGGCCACCTCGCTGTCCGATCGCTGAATGACTGCTCACTGCCTGAGATCCAGGCATGAGCAGTCAAGCGGCAGAATCATCGATCAGTGGTTTCTTATGGGAGCTATAACACAGCAAAAAAAAAGTGTGAAAAAAAGTGAATAAAGATCATTTAACACCTCCCCTAATAAAAGTTTGAATCACCCCCCTTTTCCCATAAAAAACAGTGTAAATACAAATAAAAAGAAACATATATGGTATCGCTGCGTGCGGAAATGTCCGAATTATAAAAATATATCGTTAATTAAACCGCACGGTCAATGGCGTACGTGCAAAAAAAATTTCAAAGTCCAAAACAGTGTATTTTTGGTCACTTTTTATATCATGAAGTCCTATCAATGCAAAAATGGTACCGCTGAAAACTTCAGATCATGGCACAAAAAATGAGAACTCATACTGCCCCATAAGCGGAAAAATAAAAAAGTTATAGGGGTCAGAAGATGACAATTTTAAACGTATTAATTTTCCTGCATGTAGTTATGATTTTTTTCAACAAAATCAAACCTATATAAGTAGGGTATCATTTTAATCGTATGGACCTATAGAATAAAGCTAAGGTGTCATTTTTACCGAAAAATGTACTACGTAGAAACGGAAGCCCCCAATATTTACAAAACTGCGGGTTTTTTTTCAATTTTGTCTCACAATGATTTTTTTTTCCGTTTCACCGTAGATTTTTGGGTAAAATGACTGATGTCATTACAAAGTAGAATTGGTGGCGCAAAAAAAAAAAGCAATCATATGGATTTTTAGGTGCAAAATTGAAAGAGTTGTGATTTTTTAAAGGCAAGGAGGAAAAAACGAAAATGCAAAAACGGAAAAACCCCGGGTCCTTAAGGGGTTAAAGTCCCACACAAGTCTATGGGAAATATATGTTACTGCATAACTTACAAATGGCTGGAGATGTTTCGACAATACTTGGCACATGTTACTTATATGTCCACTTAAAATATAGGATAGTTAATTTAACCCTTAACTACCCCCATTTGTGAGTGTCTGGGTTTTTGTTTAAAGTCGTATGCAATTCAATGGGAAATGTATGTAATGTATGTATGAGGACTGGATATGAAGTCAAAAGCTTCCTCCTTTGTTTATTTTCCTCCCCAACAAGAATTAGGAAGGAAAAACCGGGCAACGCCGGGTACTCAGCTAGTATATATATAAAACTCAATGTGTGTGTGTATGTATGTGTGTATGTATGTTAAGCAAAAACGTCCAAACGGCTAAAGATAGAGAAACTTGGCACACATGTTACTTATATGTCAACAACAAACATAGGATAGGTGATTTAACCCTTACTCAACCCCATTTGCCAGGGTCTGGGTTTTTGTTTAAAGTCCCATACAAGTCCATGGGAAATATATGTTCCTGCATAACTTCCAAACGGCTGGAGTTATTTCGATAATACTTGGTCACATGTTACTTATATGTCCACTTAAAATATAGGTTAGTTAATTTAACCCATTTGTGAGGGTCGGGGTTTTTGTTTTAAGTCCCATGCAAATCAATGGGAAATGTATGTTCCCACATAACTTCCGTACTAGAGATAAGCAAAATTTTAAAAAATTTGATTTGCCGAATTTTGCAGCAAATCTATATTAAAAAAGGCTATTTCTAGCCTACAGACAGACTAAATAGGGGTATAGAACACTTTGCTGTGTTCTAAAACACATATGGAGTGTGCTGGGGTAGTGAAATAATACTGTTATTCAGAATGACATGCAGATTACCGACATCACTTTTAGAATCACTGCCGCAGAGCGGCACAATGACAGAGCCTGGAGGTGGCATCAGTGTGAGCAGACCATATAGTGGCTGAATGACACAGCGTGGAGGTGTTGGCAGCATGAGGAGACCATATAATGGCTGAATGACACAGCTTGGATGAGACTGAAGCATGAGGACACAATATAGTGGCTGAATGACAAAGCATGGGGGTGTTGGCAGCATGAGGACAACATATAGTGGCTGAATGACACAGCATGGAGGTGTTGGTTGGCAGCATGAGGAGACCATATAGTGGCTGAATGACAAAGCTTGGATGAGGCTGAAGCATGAGGAGACCATATAGTGGCTGAATGACACAGCGTGGAGGTGTTGGCAGCATGAGGACACCATACAGTGGCTGAATGACACAGCGTGGAGGTGTTGGCAGCATGAGGAGACCATATAGTGGCTGAATGGCACAGCGTGGAGGTGTTGGCAGCATGAGGAGACCATACAGCCCGGAGTTGCCAGCAGCATGAGTAGGCACTAGGCCTTCACAATCCCCAAGATTAAAAGATGAATTTAGAAATTTAAACCGAAGATTTTGGATAGCGGGTGCTACCTATGATAACATTTGAATTTCCCAGACCCAGGCCCGGCAGCGGCATCAGTAAACTATATATTGCCTGAATGACACAGCCTGGAGTTGTCTGATGCATGAGTACACACCAGGGCTTCACAATCCCTAAAAAAAACACACACCAATTTATGAAATTTTGGAGGAAGAAGATTTTGGAAAGCGGGTGCTACCTATGATAAAATTTGAATTTCCCAGACCCAGGCCCAGCAGCGGCATCAGTAAACTATATATTGCCTGAATGACACAGCCTGGAGTTGGCTGAAGCATTAGGAGACCATTGAAATGTCTGATTTTTTTATTTTATATTTAAATCAAAGTTTGAGTGTCCCGGACCCCAGCGTGTGGGTACAAAGGACCAAATCTAACAAGCCCCCACCTCATGTGGCCCTGAGATGCAGGCGCAACGTCTCCATTGCCCTGACCGCCCATTGTTTCTAAGATTTTTCGCCAAGGCAAAGCATGTGAAGAACAGCGTGACACCGCCATGCCCTGCACACATGGTATGCTGTAGGGCCACTGAGACTTGTCCAGGCAGTGGAGGCTTAGGACACAGTGGAGGATGTGGAGGCGGAGTCGTACACTGTCACAGGACCAATGGGCTGACTGAGTGGAGCAGGAAGCATCATGAGTACACAAGAGGGGTTCACAACCCCTAAAATTAAAAGGTGAACTATGAAATCTCTATTGAAGATGCATGTTAGGTAGTGCTACCATCCAAAAATTTAAGGCCTATGCCCAGAAGCATCAGTAAGCCAAGTAATTCCTGAAAGACACAGGCGCAGGCATCAGCAGTACACCCAAGGGTTTCATAACCCCTTTACATTGCAAGATCAATGTTGAAATTTCAATTAAGCTAGTGCTAAATATCACAAAATTTGAGGGCCAAGGCCAGAAGCAGCATTAAGTAAATTAGTTCTGGAAAAAAACAGTCAGGAAAAGGCATCTGCAGTACACTGGGGGATTTAAAAAACAATATGATTGAAATATCAATTAATTTGAGGATTTTAATTATTTAACTCAAGATCACCTGATAGCAGATTCTAGACTATACTTTGTCTGAATGCCACATCCTTGAGTTGGCTGAAGAAATGGGAAGCCATTATGGCTCACACACATAGGAAATAGGTCCATCCAAAGAAGCAACAAGTAATTAATTAGAGGATTTTAATTATGTAACTCAAGATCAACTGATAGCAGATTCTAGACTATATGGTGTCTGAATGCCACATCATTGAGGTGGCTGAAGCAATGGCAAGCCACTATTGCTCACACACATAGGAAATAGGTCCATCCAAAGAAGCAGCAAGTAATTCATTCGAGGATTTTTATTAGTTAACTCGAGATCACCAGATAGCAGATTCTATCTCAGAAATTCAGACAGACACTCTAATTTTAATAGAAAGTAAAAATGACAACCTCTAGACACTCTCCTTAAAAGTAGATAACAGTGTTGAGTCACATGACACAGCAGTCAGCTGTAGCCCACTGACTGAATAAAAAAAGGCTAACTTCAGTGTTTAATAAAAGGCGTACTAGAAGAATTTAATAGTTCTCTCAGTCAGAAGAAAATATTAAAGTTGTTTTAGGTATGTTGTCTGACGAAATACCTTTGTGTTAGAACAAGTGCATATCCAAGAATCCAGAAGACTGTATAATGCATGATGGTGGACCACAAAAAAACATTCTTCTCTAAAATAATGTGTTCTGACATAAAGAAGCAGAGTTCATCCCTCACCGTATTATTTTGGGAAAATTTTAATAAAAAAAATCACACACAACAAGCGTTCCATGGTGTAATGGTTAGTACTCTGCAAAATTCAAGTTTACTTCTGAGAAAATTATCAGAAAATTTGAAAAAAACAGAACCAAAGAGGGTTTAATTACCCCATACATTGCACCATAAATTTTGAAATTTAAATTAAGCATTTATGTATCTATTCCAAAAATGTAAGGTCCAAGCCCAGAAGCATCAGTAATCCAAGTAGTTCCTGAAAGACACAGTCAGGAAAAGGCATCAGCAGTACACAAGAAGATTTCATAACACCTAAGATTGAAAGATCAATGCTGAAATCTCAATTAAGCATGTATGTAAGCTAGTGCAAAACATCAAAATTTAAGGCCCAAGCCCAGAAGCATCAATAAGCCAAGTAGTTCCTGAAACACACAGTCAGGAGCAGGCATCAGCAGTACACAAGGTTTCATAACCCCTTACATTGAAAGATCAAAGTTGAAATTTCAATTAAGTATGTATTTATCTCGTGCTAAACATCCAAAAATTTAAGGTCCAAGCCCAGAAGCATCAGTAAGCCAAGTAATTCCTGAAAGACACAGGAGCAGGCATCAGCAGTACACCCGAGGGTTTCACAACCCCTTTGCATTGCAAGATCAATGTTGAAATTTGCATTAAGCATGTATTTAGCTACTGCTAAACATCCAAAAATTGAAGGCCCAAGGCCCGAAGCATCAGTGAGGCAAGTAGTTCCTGAAAGAGACACAGGATGAGTCAGGAGCAGGCATTCCCAGTACCCAAGAGGGTTTCATTACCCCTTACGTTTAAAGATCAATGTTGAAATTTGCATTAAGCATGTATTTAGCTACTGCTAAACTTCCAAAAATGAAAGGCACAAGGCCAGAAGCATCAGTGAGGCAAGTAGTTCCTGAAAGACACAGGATGAGTCAGGAGCAGGCATTCGCAGTAGCCAAGAGGGTTTCATAACCCTAATTGATAACCCAAGAGGGTTTCATAACCATAATTGGGAAGTGTTGGTGTAGCAGCATGGTCAATCTACTCTGAGGCATCTGGCATTGGTGGCTGGAAATCCTGGCTGATCCATCCCTGATTCATCTTCACAAAGGTCAGTCTCTCCACATTTTTCGTGGACAGACGAGTTCGCCTTGGGGTGACTATGGCCCCAACCGCACTAAACACCCGCTCTGATGGCACACTACTGGCCGGGCAGGACAACTTTTCCAGGGCACACTCTGCAAGATGCGGCCATAAATCAAGTTTGGCTGCCCAGAAGTCCAGCGGATCTTCAATGTTTGTTGGAATGGCCATGTCAAGGTATGCCACCACCTCCTGGTTCATGTCCTGCTCCATGTCTACCTGCTGCTAAAGAGTTGCTTCACTATGCGGGTGAAGAAAGCTACTCATCAGCGACTGTAGACTCAGGATGCTGCTGATGGGGCTGGTACTGTTCCTGCCACCCCTCCCCTCCCAAGCAGCCATGGCAGTGCGTAGAGGGCCCCCCGAATCAGACCTGCGAGTGGATGGACCATGTCGCCGATAGGCATCGGCCAAATGACTACGTAGGATCTCTCTGAAGTAGGTCAGTTTGTCCTCCCTCTCAGTGGGTGTAAAAAAGGCCCCCATTCTGGGACGGTAGCGAGGGTCCAATAAGGTGGAGAGCAAGAAGTCATCCCGCTGACGAATTTTGACAATTCGGAGTGACTCGGAGGGACTACCTGCCTCCATCTCTACTGCATACTGCCACGGTGTGTCTGGGTCCTCTGTCTCGCCTTCCTCATAACCTTCTAGCTCCTCTGGCTGCTCCTGCTCCTCCTCTCCTGTCCGATGACTAGAAACACCGTCCATCTCATCCAACCTAAACTGTGCTCCACTCTGCCCCTCATCCTCCTCCTCCAGTTCAGCCCCCACAGGGCTCATGTAGCCTTGAGATGTAGGCGCAACGTCTCCATTGATGTGACCAGCCATCATTTCAATCATTTGTTGTAGGAAATGTAGAAGTGGAATTACGTCATTCATGCCGTAATCCAGGCGATTTACAAATAATGTGGCTTCTTCAAAGGGCCTCAGCAAACGGCAGGTGTCACTTATGAGCTGCGACTGGTTCACACTGAAGTTACACAGGGGAGAACTCCTATCTGCTTGGATCATCAAGAAATCGGTGATGGCTTTTCTTTGTTCGTATAGTCTGTCCAACATATGGTGGAGGGTGGAATTCCAACGTGTAGCAACGATAAAAACAAGCAATCTCCAGGTAGCAGAGTGGGATCAATGGAAGCGCTGAGACCAGATAAGAAGTTAAAAGGATTTATTTCCCATAATGCATAGTGGCAACGTCATAATTAAGACTATGTTGTGGGATACTATTCTAACGCTGCAGCTCAAGGAGGGTGTTCTTTGCGGTGTATGAGTGGCTGAAGTGCAAATGGGGTGAAAACTTCAGGAAGTGCTTGACAACCATATTCAACACATGTGCCATGTAGGGCGCACGTTTCACCCTTCCTTGTCGCAGCGCGGACACAATGTTCTTCCCGTTGTCGGTCACCATGGTTCCCATTTCCAGATTAAGTGGAGTAAGCCAGACTCGGATTTCTTGATGAATTTTAGCAGTTCCACCCCTGTGTGACTCTGTTTGCCAAGGCAAACCATGTGAAGAACAGCGTGACACCGCCGTGCCCTACACACATGGTATGATGAAGGGCCACCGAGATTTGTACATGCAGTGGAGGCCGAGGACACAGTGGAGGATGAGGAGGCGGAGTCGCACACTGTCACAGGACCAACTGCCTGAGAGCGAGAGCGTGGCTGGACCACTACATTGGAGCCACGGTTCTCCCAGATCGCTTTATGGTGGCAAAGCATGTGTTGACGCAGGGCCGTGGTGCCAACATTGGGACCCTGACAATGCTTCACCTTCTGCCGACATATCTTGCATGTGGCTACATGAACCTCCTCTGGATGCCTGATAAAAAAAAACTGGCACACCGCCGAGTAGCTGATTTTCCTACCTACAGTCCGCACTAATTGACTGCTACTGGCGCCGTCTCCAGGAACTCCTGTTCCACTACCTCCCGGAAAGGTAGGCATGTTTGGCTCCAGAATTTCCACTCCTGCCACCATGCTGACTGCCAACCGTGCTACCGCCTTGCTGCTTCAGCTGCTGCCTCAAGGGCAACCTGCAACTCTCTTCTCCTGATGATGATGATGATGAAGCCCTTTCTGCACCCGGCTCCCAATTGCGATCGGCTTCATCATCATCAAAAGGTGTCTGCACGTCACTGATTTCCTCCTCAGGTTCCCCAACAGTGTCTGCTTCAGGACCCTGAACCCTTGCAACACCGCCTCCCACGTCACTCTCCGCATCACTACTTGGCCACCTAGCGGAGCAAGCGGCGCATGTCTCCTCCCCTTCTTGGCTGTCCAGTAGCTGCTGACTGTCCTCTATTAGATCGTCCTCAGTGAATAGTGGAGCTGAACCCACAGCATAAGATACTTCTCTAGGAGAGGGAACAACATAGAACAAAGGCAATGGGAGGACAGGGACTGCTCCCGGGCCATGCCATCTGAGGGTTGTGTCTGAGGAACCCACCGACTGTTGACTGGGGGTGTCAGATGTCACTTGTGATGAAGTGGATGAGCGTGTTATCCAATCGATGACGGCAGATGGGTTGCTGGTGGAGACACGACCGCTGGCTGATAACGGGAGCTCAGGCCTCTCGCTGAGACTCCTGCTGCCACTCACCCCTAGTCTGCTGCCACCTCTGCCTGAAGTATTTAGGCTTCTGCCACTCCTTTGTGAACGTCCTGGCACTTCTCTGCCTGACATACTTAGTGCGTTTATGAGGGTATTACAATACGCTTCACTACTCTTTAAACAGTATTTGTCTAGAACAGCAGCAGGTGATTACTTTTGGCTGTCCTTTCACAGTATGAAGCCCTTGACAGATTAACAGGTACAAAATGGTACACTACTTGGGTGCACGTATGCGGTATGCACTGATGAGGGCAAAAAAATGTGCCACAATGAGCCTAACAACTCTGTAATTTTTGTAAAACACCAGCTGGTGAGTACTATTGTTTGGACTTTCACAGTATGTAGGCCCTTGACAGATTAACAGGTACAAAATGGTACACAACTTTGATGTACATATGCAGTATGCACTGATGAGGGCAGAAAAATGTGCAACAATACGCAGAAAAACTCTGTATTTTTGTAAAACACCAGCCAGTGAATACTATTGTTTGGACTTTCCCTGTATCTAGACTTGTTACAGAAACAAAATAGTAGACTGCTTTGATGTAGGCATGTGTTATGCATGTATGAGGGCAGACAAATGCACTACAGTATGCTGAAAAAAACTTATTTGTGAACAGCAGCAGGACACAACAGTGCAGCACCACAAAAAAAAAAAAAAAAAACTGTGATTAAACCCTAAATTGCACTCTGTCACAGAGTTTTAAGAATTTTGTGCACTGGTTTTTATACAGTCTACACACAATTCTAAGCAGCAGATGATTTGTGGAGCAAAAAAAGCAAAGAATTGCACTGAAAAATAAGGTGATGAGATGGTTTATAAAGTTCAGGCAGCTTGTTGATATGTATGAGGCAACAAAAATCTATCTGCCCCTCTCTGCTGAAATGCTCAATAACGTGAATTAGGAGGTTTATATATCATAAGATCCTTCTCAGTGAGAACACCAAAGCACTGCACTTCTGTCTGTCCACAATGCTGATGTGACCAGCAGTTGCAGTGGTATGCTGTGGCATAAGCAATTAACACACAGACGTGCAGCCTGTCTTCTCTCTCTGAGTGCGTGGATGAATTGAAGAGAGGCAAGATGGCTGCCGATTATATAGGGCTATGACATCACAGAGGTCAATGAATGCTGATAGGCTGCATCTCGCATGTGATTCAGGGTCATCCCGCCTACCTCCCTTCCCGCTGTACTTTCCCACCCTCCAATAATCCCCTGCCCCATGTACTCACATGTGGATCCACCATTTTAGGTCTCCTTTAGCCGGGAACGCTGTAAAATGGAATTTAATGAAGCGATTTGTGCAATAGAATCGGGGCGATATTCGTTGCGAATCAAATATTTCATGAAATTCGTAACGAATTCGGGTTCGTAAGCTTCGATTCGCTCATCTCTAATCGGGACTAACAGCAAAAATTCTCTCACCCCGCCAGTGCAGAGGCCAGTATAGGTTTTTGTCAAGCGTGTAATACATCACTAGGATTCCACTGAGGTTTTTTCCCACCAGCAAAAGCGCCAGACGTTTTTTTCTGTCATTTTAACCTTTGTGTGGAAATTGCATGATTACCCCTTTGGCAGTTTCCCTGCAGGTGTTTTTTGTTGTACCACAAAAACAAGAAAAGATGCAGGAATGATGCAGTAGGGATGTCTGAATTTGTAGCAACGGCGTGAACAGACACAAGAAGTTGCTACAACAAGAAGCTTACATTATCTTAAAAACAAGAGCCCAAGACATGCTGGGACTTAATGATAAGATTGATTTTAGTGTCTTTTTGTAACTTTCTATCACTTTTGTTTTTAGTATCTTTCTCATGATTAGAGTCTTTGTAACTCACCTGTCCTGCTGATGTCACTGGAGTGAAGTATTTCAGTGCCGCCCAGCAGGAAGTGGGCAGGTCTTTAGAAACACACGAGTTGTGTGAAACGGCGTTACCTGTTTTCACTGCATGAAGTATGCCAGCCTCTGCCTTCTCCTGATTCTCCTTTAGAAATGTCTGTTTAATGTTTCAAGAATAAAGAATTTCTGTTTGCATCCACCAGAGAGTTGCCGCTTGTTCCGTCTTCTAATTGTATTTATTGGACTTTTCCTGCTTCCAAGCTGAGCACCACCGGAGGACCTGCAGCTGTTGCCAGGACTGCATCGCTCTGCGCCAAGGGATTAATGGTAGTGCCGACTTTTCTTTTTATGCTTATTTTATTCTATTCTGCCAGAGCAGAAAAAATCATTAACAAGACCACAGTAGCTGCAAAGGTTACAGGTAGAGATGAGTTACAGTAATTTGATTTGTCACGAACTTCTCGGCTCGGCAGTTGCTGACTTTAGCCTGCATAAATTAGTTCAGCTTTCAGGTGCTCTGGTGGGCTGGAAAAGGTGGATACAGTCCTAGTAGAGAGTCTACTAAGACTGTATACACCTTTTCCAGCCCCTCAGAGCACCTTAAAGCTGAACTCATTCATGCAGGATAAAGTCAGCAAACTGCCAAGCCGCGAGGTTCCTGTCATATTGAATCACTGTAACTTTGCTCATTTCTAGTCACAGGTTAAATATGTGGTTAACCACAATTAATTTGCATAGTAAGTAGGTCAATCAACTGTTATCTTTTGGTTTACCACAAATTTAACCTGTGACCTTTGAAGCTACTGTTTATTGACAATGATTATTTAGCCCTGTGCTGAAAAGAAAAAATTGTGCTATGTGGATTTCAATAATTTCATTATGTATCACAAAAATAAAGAAATAAAAGATGTAAAACTTATACTGTGGCCATGCCCAAATTTCTAGGTAACAAAATTTTAATGTTTAAAAACGAAATAATTTTTATTAAAAAGCAGTGAACAATTTTTGTGAGCGATGCAGGGAACTGAGAGCCCCTGCCAGCCGATATTAACATGCAAAGCAGCCTGTGAAAATGAATAAAATTCTGTAATATAGTATTACAGTAAAGGTTAGAATAGACAAATAATATTCTTAGACTGGTGCTTTATATATATATATATATATATATATATATATATATATATATATATATATATATAGCATTCAATATTTCTAGCTGCAATGTTCTGCAGAAATAGTTTACACTGCCATGTTCAGAAGATGGAATCAGCATGTTGTACAGTTCTGCAGGGATGGATTTATTTTTTCACAAATTTTTGAATAAGGGGGTATAGTGATCAAAAGTTCCACTATTAAAGGGGTATTCTAGGATTTTTTATTTATTTGACTATGCTACAGGGGCTGTAAAGTTAGTGTAGTTCATAATATAGTGTCTGTACCTGTGTGTGACGGTTTTCTCACAATTCTTATGTGATTTTCACCCCAATATTTATTTTTAACAGCTTACAAAATTAATGTTGTCTCAGATTTTTCCCAGGTTGCAGTGCGGCTGAGACCTGATTTAGTCAGCTGATGACAGGGAGTCTGTCTGTTTCAATGGGTGGAGGCATCACTTGGTGGGAGAGAGATCAATATGCAACTAATGCAACAGCTGTAGGCACCCTGATTGAAAACCACAGGCCTTTTGAATGGATGCAGCTTATTTATGTTTCAATGGGTGGGGTGGATGATGTGTGGGAGGGAGGAAAATGGAATTATGGGATTTGTTGGCAAAGAAGAATACTCAAAAAGGAAATACCAGTTCACAAAAAGCTAGCCACAGTGTTACAGTAATCTCACAACATAGCTATCTAGCCCCAAGACAAGCGCAGATCCTTTCAATGTATGTCCATTACTGTCTGCCAGGTATGTACTAAAATCACCTTATGATGGATAATCCCTTTAAATATACTATGTTTATATACAAAATACACCCATACAGCATATGTACCATTGCGCCCGGAGCACCTTTCATTATGCCATAAGGGTGTATTTTGTATATAAACCTAGTATACAGTGGGGATCAAAAGTTTGGGCACCCCAGGTAAAAATGTGTCTTAATGTGCATAAAGAAGCCAAGGAAAGATGGAAAAATCTCCAGAAGGCATCAAATTACAGATTAGACATTCTTATAATATGTCAACAAAAATTAGATTTTATTTTCATCATTTACACTTTCAAAATAACAGAAAAAAAATGGTGTCTGCAAAAGTTTGGGCACCCTGCAGAGTTAATATCTTGTACTGACCCCTTTGGCAAGTATCACAGCTTGTTAACGCTTTTTGTAGCCTGCCAAGAGTCTTTCAATTCTTGTTTGAGGTATCTTTGCCCATTCTTCCTTACAAAAGTCTTCCAGTTCTTTGAGATTTCTGGGTTGTCTGTCACGCACTGCTATTTTAAGGTCTATCCATAGATTTTCAATTATGTTGAGGTTAGGAGATTGTGAAGGCCATGGCAAAACCTTCAGTTTACAACTCTTGATGTAATCCCCCATGGATTTCAAGGTGTGTTTAGGATCATTATTCATTTGTAGAAGCCATCCTCTCTTTAACTTCAGCTGTTCCACAAATGGCATCAAGTTAGCATCCAAAATTTGCTGAAATTGTATTGAATCCATTTTTCCTTCTACTCATGAGATGTTCCCTGTGCCACTGGCTGCAATAGAACCCCAAAACATGAATGATCCACCCCCATGGTCAACAGTTGGATGGGGTTCGTTTCATTAAATTCTGTTCCCTTTCTTCTCCAAACATACCTTTCCTCATTCCGGCCAAAAAGTAAAATTTTAACCTCATCGGTCCACAGAACTTGTTTCCAAAGTGCATCAGGCTTGTCTATATGTTCATTTGCAGAGTTCAAAAGCTGATTTTTGTGGTGAGGACGTAGAAGAGGTTTTCTTCTGATGAATCTTCCATGAAGACCATATTTGTACAAGTATCTCTTTATAGTGGAATAGTGTACCACAACTCCAGTGTCTGCCAGATCTTTCTGGAGGGATTGTGCAGTCAAACATGGGTTTTGAATAGTTTTTCTCACAATCCTGCGAGCTGTTCTGTCTGATATTTTTCTTGGTTATCCAGATCTTGCTTTAACTTCCACTGTTCCTGATTACTGCCATTTCTTAATTACATTCCGAACAAAGGATATTGACATCTGAAAATATTTTGCTATCTTCTTATAGTCTTCTCCAGCTTTGTGAGCATCAACTATTTTCAGTTTCAGATTTCTAGACAACTGCTTTGAAGAACCCATGGTGCTGATTGTTGGGGCAAGGTCAGAGCCTGGGCATTTAAAACCTTTGAGATTGACATCATCTGGTCTTCCCAGATAATGATTGAGAACAATCCATGACACTGGCAGGTCTCAGCTTTGCAAAGGGGGCAGTGCATGCTATAAATTCTGCAGGGTGCCAAAACTTTTGCAGACGCCATTTTTTAGTTTTCTGTTATTTTGAAAGTGTAAATGATTGAAATAAAATCTAACTTTTGTTGACATGTTATGAGAATGTTTAATCTGTGATTTGATGCCTTTGGAGATTTTTCCATCTTTCCTTGGCTTCTTTATGCACATAAATACAAATTTTTACCTGGGGTACCCAAACTTTTGATCCCCACTGTATTTAATAGTGGTACTTTTAGTCACTATAACCCCTTATTTAAAAATGTTAGCAAAATAAATCCATCCTGGCAGAACTGTACAGCAGGCTGATTTAATCTTCTGCACACTGCAGTGTAAACTATTTCTGCAGAACATCGCAGCTAGAAATATTGAATGCTATATATATATATATATATATATATATATATATATATATATATATATAAAGCACCAGTCTAAGAATATTATTTGTCTATTCTAACCTTTACTGTAATACTATATTACATTATTCTATTAATTTTCACAGGCTGCTTTGCATGTTCATATCGGCTGGCCGAGGTGCTTTTGTGATACATAAGGAAATTACTGAAATCCCCATAGCAGACTTTTTTTCTTTTCAGCGCAGAGCAAAAATAATCATTATCAATAAACAGTAGCTACATACAACAGGTCACAGGTTAAATATGTGGTAAAACCACAAGAGCACAGTTAATAGACCTATTTATTGTGCAAATTAATTGTCGTTAACCACATATTTAACCTGGGACCTTTGCAGCTACTGTGGTCTAGTTAATGATTTTCTCTGCTCTGGCAGAATAGAATAAAATGTAGACTCCATTCTTTGGTATTTAAAAAATTATAAAGCCACAAAAAAAAAAAATAATAATTTTTAAACAGAAATATATTTATGTGGGCAGGCAGGGACCTAAAAATGTAGCCAACAATAATAAAAATGCAGAAAGGGGTCATTTAAATGTAAAAAAAATTTATTCTTAATAATTAATTTAAAAAAAATTATTAGCAATATATTTTACTATTGTGTTTAATAAAGTGTGTGTATGTGTGTTTCACTTTTTTTTCTCTATTTTTTTAATTTTTTAGGTAGCAGTACTACTCCCAGCATTGAACAGACTGTTCCATGATTGGAGCTGTAGTATCTGTACCAATAGACAGATCACAGCAGGTGTCACTCCTGACACCTGATGCGATTGTTCTTTCTATCACAGAGATGGAGCGGCTTTCTCCTGAGCTCGCATCTCTACACTATACTCCGCTCGGCCAGTGATGGGAATAGAATTCACATCACTTATTCATATTTCCTGCAGAGAGTTGTGATTGGCCAGATGGTTCAAGCCAATCACTGCTCTCTGCGGGAAATATGAATAATAGGTATATATATGGCATATACTCATACTACAGTGGGACCAGAGAAGAGAGTCCGGCCGCCCGCATCTATACATTATACAGGACGATTGCATCGGGTGTCAGAAGTGACACCCACAGCGATCTGTCTATTAATGCAGGTACTACAGCTCCCTGCATGGAGCAGAGTGTGCTCCATGTTGGGAGCAGTAGTACCTGCAGTTGAGGACAGATCACAGCAGGTGTCACTCCTGACACCAGCTGCAATCGTCCTATCTATTGCAGAGATGCTAGTGCGGGAGAATGCTGCTTGCATCTATGCATTATACAAGACTATCACAACGGATGTTGTTAATGAAGAAATTTGTTATTTCGAATTGAGTCAAAGTTTGGATTCAGTCCGAATCGAATTTTTCATGAAATTAGGAACAAATTTGATTCGCTCATCTATACTCAGGAAGACATCCAATTCGATTCGCTCATCTCTACTCAGGAACTTACCTGACCATGTTCCGGCGCCACCTTAAGTCCAGACTCCTATGCCAACACCCCTTTTCTGCCATGCTGCGTCCTCTGGTTGACAGGGGAACTTGTGCCTGTCTCTGTGATGGCAGGTGAGAAGCAAGAAACCGCAGCCTGCAGTATTGGAAAAAGGTGCACTCAGCACTCTTCCTCGGTCAGTCCAAGACTCCTCTCAGTCAAAAAGGGGATGGAGTCGGTAATATAGTCCAAAAAAAAGAACTTCTTTATTCCATAGAACATTAAAACAATAAAACAACGGGTACCAATGGATGATGCGTTTCGAGGGGCGGGACCCCTCTTCGTCAGATCGAACCAGGGGCCTAGATATAGAGGTAGCGGAGGTAGTAGTCGCATCGGGGCCCTGGTGCCTAAGGGGGCCTCAAAGCACATCTGCACCATAAGAGAGCGGAACAATAGTTGGCATATGGGGCCCTGTTGCAGATTTTGCATCGGGGCACCGAAGCTACAAACTAGGCCTCTGGACAGAACCCCTAGCAATCCTCTGTCATCTGTATGGGGAATTAACGATAAGGATTTAATTGCCCTGCGGTGTCATCACAGGGTAAACAAAGCAGTACATTTAGCCTATTGAATTCAACCAGATGTAAATAAATTGCATGAACAGAGCAGGCCCTCCAAAGAGAAAATCTTGAAATCTCTTAAAAGGGTTTTAGCTAATATGAGAAGAGAACAGGCAGAGACAATTTTCAGGAAATGGGCACGGTCCATATACTGGAGAGTAGGATCAGAACACCTTCAGAAATTAACTCAAGGAACCCCAACAATGCTTGGTGACTGGGAGGAGGGAGATGTGCACAGACTGAGAGCATTGGGTTCACAGGGAACATCCTGTTAGCTATACCACTCATGTGACAATCCTGAAGGACTATAACCCCTAGCTAGCCTGCATTGTAACTGTCCCCAAGTCCTCCAACAGTTCACCTGGTTGTTAAAGGAGTAAAACAGTTCACCTGGTTGTTAATGTTATAGATCGCAGGGGTCCAAACACTGGGACCCCCAACAATCTTCTTACGGAACCCCGGCAGTCCCTAGGAAGGTGGCGTGCCGACAACTGCACAAGGGAGATCACGGAGGGTGCCAGGAGTCAGAGATGTCAGCAGAGATCACTGTGTTCAGACAGAAAGGAAATTCAAAAAGAAAAGAACTTCCTGTGGACCATGTAGCAGCTGATAAGTGCCGGATTAATATTTTTAAATAGAAGTAATTTATGAATCTGTTGAACTTTCTGGCAGCAGTTGATTTAAAATAAGATGTTTTCCATTTGAGTACCCCTCTAAGTCATACTGTATTTCTAGCCTAGTTACATTTAATATACATTTTTGAAAAGTGAAGCTTCTGTCAATGAAGAGCATCAAATGCTGATTATAATAATTGGCATCAATAGTAAAATCAGCACCTGCACATTTATTCATGAGCATTAGTTATGTTTTTTTGTATGAATCCAACAATATAAGTACCCTTTCCTAAAAACAAATCAAACAAAAAGCATGAAGAAAACATTCTTCGTCATGGGGGGTGGGGGGGGGCACACAAAGGATTGCAGAATTGTCTGCCCTCTGCTTTCATCATTCATCAGCTGCAAAATCCCCTATAAGGCTAAGTTTCCACTTGTTTTTTTTTTTTTTCTGGCAGTTTTCGGAATACTGCCACTGCAATTTTTGAGCCACAGCCAAAAGTGTATTCAAAAGGAATAGGACAGATAAAGGAAGGACTTATACTTCTCCTCCCCTCTGCCCGGTTTTCACATCTCCCAGCCGGATCCGGTCACCATATTGAACAATCGCAGCCAAGGTAAGATGATTTTTTTTATAGGTCAGAAGGAAGCAATACACTAATAAATGTACTCTTTGTTCTTTCCTCAGCTGATCACTGGCCCTATTACCAAGAGCAGTATTGGCCAAAAACTGATCCGTGTAATAGGGCCCAAGTCCAAAGAGCCATAAAGGCCATAAAGCCATCCTTAGCACAGAGGTTAATATAGGTAGAAATATTTTAGATTAAAAGAGGTTATGCACTTTTTTTTTTTTTAACTTTTTTAAGTATGCCTGTCCTGTAGTATATAACAAAACAAACCTTTACTCACCTCCTGCACTCCAGTGATGCCTCCGATGTATTGCTCTGGGCTCCACACCAATCGTCTTCTTGAGCAGCAGCCTGATGTGTTGGGACCCAGGAAGCACCAGAGTCCAATGTGTGACACTGCTGCCCAGCGAATCGCTGGCCACAGTGATGTCCTGCCTCGGCCATCAATTCGCTGAGCAGCAGTGTCACACACTGGACCTCAGTGCTTCCAGGGCCCGACAGTCACACTCTGGCTCAGATAGAGGATCGCTGTTGGGGGCTGGAGCAGGACACTGGAGGCATCGCAACAGCGCAGGAGGTGAGTAAAAGTTTGTCTACGGAACAGGCATACTTTTGAGAGAAAAAAAACAGCTGGAGATTTTCACCAGAATGTTAAGTGGTAAGAAGGGTGAACTATTGTCTCTTATGGAGAAGAAGTGAAAGTGGGGTATAATGGAGGAAAGGTGATGAGGACAGGAGGGATAGGTAAATTGCATAAGGTGTTGAATGGAGAAAAGATATGTGAGGCCCCTGGAGTGGTAGGGCATTCCTTACCTGAGGAAGGGCAAAGACCCACACATCCCACCATTATCTCTGATATGTAAGTCAGTTTACGACACTGCACTCCTGAAAAAAAATAGTTTGATGTGGACCATGGTAAGTTTACCACCAGATTCCAGATATTGTAGAGCCTAAGAAATGCCAGAGACTGGAAAAAAAAAATTCTGGCTGCTGCCTGGGAGGACAGGGATGACAGTCAGGCATAGCTGGCCTGGTTAAAGTGTACCTGTCCTTAACAAAAACTTTTATATATAATGTAGATAATACCATTATCTGTATCGTTGTAATATAGATTGGTTAAAAGATGTGTGTATGTTTGTCCCTTCAGCTATTGTCTGTGTGTCTCTGTAAAGAGACCAAATACAGGAAGTGTGGGTGGACAAGCAGGGCTCTGTGCACTGAGGACAAGCAGGGCTCTGTACACTGAGGACAAGCAGGGCTCTGTGCACTGAGGACAAGCAGGGATCTGTACACTGAGGACAGGCAGGGCTCTGTACACTGAGGACAAGCAGGGCTCTGTACACTGAGGACAAGCAGGGCTCTGTACACTGAGGACAAGCAGGGCTCTGTACACTGAGGACAAGCAGGGTTCTGTACACTGAGGACAAGCAGGGCTCACGGACACTGAGGACAAGCAGGGCTCTGTACACTGAGGACAGGCAGGGCTCTGTACACTGAGGACAGGCAGGGCTCTGTACACTGAGGACAAGCAGAGCTCTGTACACTGAGGACAAGCAGGGCTCTGTGCACCTAGGACAAGCAGGGCTCTGTACACAGAGGACAAGCAGGGCTCTGTACACTGAGGACAAGCAGGGCTCAGTACACTGAGGACAAGCAGGGCTCAGTACACTGAGGACAAGTAGGGCTCAGTACACTGAGGACAAGCAGGGCTCTGTACACTGAGGACAAGCAGGGCTCTGTACACTGAGGACAAGCAGGGCTCAGTACACTGAGGACAAGCAGGGCTCTGTACACTGAGAACAAGCAGGGCTCTGTACACTGAGGACAAGCAGGGCTCTGTACACTGAGACTCTATGACTTACTCCCGGCTCACACAGCAGGATGATTGACAAACGAGGAGCCTGCACAGGGCCCTGCTTGTCCTCAATGTACAGTGCCCTGCTTGTAGAGTTGGTGAACAGTTTGTGAAAATCTGCTTTAAAATTTCCGCCTGAAGAATGCTCATTCTTCAGGCAGAAATACTCGTGGAACACATTGCAGTCTATTGGAGACTGCAGTGTCCGCCGGTCCTATCGCCGAGATTCCTGCACGGATATTCTGCAGTGTGAACCTAGAAATGTTCTGCCCGGAGTTTCCGCATTGTGAACCTAGCCTTAGGGCCAGGCTCCCATTGCGCTGTATTAGTGTAAGTGTGGTGTTAAACATGGCCCGTGGCACAATTGTTTTGCCAGAACCAAATGTGTTGAGAGTTTGTTTATTTATTGGGTGATACGTCTTTTGGGTGGGTAGCATGCACTCCTTAAACCTACTTTCAACATTTTGGAAAGGTAATGAAAGAGTATGCTGTATCAGATACTAAGTAAAAGGAGGAATGTACAAAACAGGTTGACTAACACAGTTGTAGTTATTTGAAGAGCCTTATATTGTTATAATGATCGTGTTGACTACATTATGTGCACCTTTTGATGTGTGTATTGTGCTAATCTCTCCTGATCTATACATCTCAAAGATTCCGACATTGAGGTGTGATAACACTTATCAATTCCAGCTTCCTGTGAACTGCTCATTGTGATCAATAACTGTGACACTTGACAAACTAGTTTACAGTGATATAATACACAAGAGAAAATCTTACATAAAGCAGATAGAACTAGATAAACATACACCACGAGTCAGAAATAAAAGCCATCAGCTTAACATAAAAAATTACATTTAGTAACAAAAATGATGATGATTAAAATTTTAACCCCTTCCTGCCCTGTGACGTATATATATTTATGTCACAGGCAGGAATCTGTTTAATGGGCACTGTCAGAATAAAATACTTTTTATATGTTGTACATCTTGGCAAAACATTAACCTTTCTAATATACTTCATGAGAAATTTTTATTTCCTTTTTATAAATATAAAAAGGAAATAATATCACACCACTAGGGGTCCCCATACTACCCAGAGCATAATGCTGTTCAGCTGTAGTATCATATTTGTCCAAACTGAAGCACTGGCTGGAACAAAGTCAAGTAAGTGAGGGCAGGATTAGCACTGCCCTGTGCTCACTCCTGTCCTTTCAGACTGCAGCATGGAAACAGAGAGGAGAAGGTTACAGAGCAGCCTGCGGTGATTGGATAAGGAGACCCAGCACAGCACAGCAGACTCAGGGAGGAAGTGAATGCATGGTGAGTGAGGACGCCTCTCTTCAGAGCGCAGGATGACAAACCCAGTGAACATCAGATGGAAGGTATTTGTGTGAGAAATCTAGATGAAAGACACATAAAAACAATTTTTGTGCGATATGACAGGTACTCTTTAATGTGAAATGAATGGATTTACACCATGTAGCGCTTTCTATTAGGTAACTGCAGGAGCTGCACTCATAGACATCATAGACAGTGAGTTATGGCTGCTATCAGCAGCCAGGACTCACTGCTAATGCCGAGAATCGGCGGTCATGCAATGTCCTGCATTAACCCTTTAGATCCCTCAAACAAAGTCAATTTCAGGATATAAAAACATTAAAATACTGGTGGTGGTCCTTCCAGAGGGCTAATCGGCACAGTGCAATTGCAGGTTCCCAATAAAATTACCAGATTTTGGTCTTGTTCCATGTTAAAAAAAAATGATGGAGGTCATTTATCAACATTTTTTTTCCCCACCTTTGCAACACATAAAAAGCCATATACACTGGAGAAATTCTTGGGGAAGATAGATGATGCACATGAAGTTTCAGTCCTATGATAAGCGGCATGAAGCTGTGTTATGTAATCCATAAATCTGGGCTATTTAGTAATTATTATGTAGATGATATTAGAGGGGGATTGAGAATGAAACAATATTAATTCCTGACTTTCTCTTTTTTTCAGTTTTTTTTTCGATACAAAGTATTTTGTTCCCTCCTTAATGACTGACAGGAATCACTTAATCTTCCCTATTTTAGCCATAGGAGAAGCTAATGATGAGACCGTTCCATGCACTCCGCTTAAAATCATTACGGTGAATTTCATTTTCTAGCTGTGAGCGTTCCGGAGGCAGATATCACTCTACCGCTGCATGGGAATTATTCCTCAATTCATAAATGGTGCTTGCTTCTTAAAAGGTTTGTCAAAATGTGACTTATTTTGCTGTTAATGCAAACCACTTTTACCCTGAGGTTTTACAATGGCTAGATAGAAAGAAAAAAAATTACTAAATTCTATAATATCCCTGTAGGCCTTCAATGAAGTCATGACCCATATACCAGAATAGCGCGGTATGGGGGCTTCTTTATTTTTAAACATTCAATTTGACCCAATAATATGTAGGTCAGGAATATTTTAAACCAGACTTTTAAAATATCTCCTGATGATAAAGTGATGGATATGTCAATGGAGCTGTATTTACTACTACAGCATGTACGTGTCCAGAAAAGGGGGATGTTAGTTTATATATTGGATTAAAGCGCTGCACCTGAGCTGAACCAAATCCATTTGTAACACACAGATGAAAAATCTATGGACATGTCATCCAGTTATATCTGTACAACAAAAAAATATGATCTCAGAAAATAGTGTTATTAAAAAAGAATTTAATAAAATCAAGGGGGAGATTTATCAAAACCTGTCCAGAGGAAAAATTGCCCAGTTGCCCATAGCAACCAGTCAGCTCGCTTCTTTCATTTTTACGAAGGACTCTGCAAAATTAAAGAAGGGATCTGATTGGTTGCAATGGGCAACTGGGCAACTTTTCCTCTGGACAGGTTTTGATAAATCTCTCCTTAAATGATTTGAGATCGCCCCGATCATTGTCATACTATGAATAAACAGTTACCGTATATACTCGAGTATAAGCCGACCCGAGTATAAGCCGAGACCCCTAATTTCAACCCAAAATCCCAGGAAAAGTTATTGACTCGAGTATAAGCCTAGGGTGGGAAATACCTCATCCCCCCCTGTCATCATCCAGACCCGTCATTAACATCCTCATCATCCCCTTGTCATCATCCCACACATCCCCCCTTCATCATCCCCTTGTCATCATCCCACACATTCCCTTATCATCCCACACATCCCCCCTTCATCATCCCCTTGTCATCATCCCACACATCCCCTTATCATCCCACACATCCCCCCTTCATCATCCCCTTGTCATCATCCCACACATCCCCCCTTCATCATCCCCTTGTCATCATCCCACACATCCCCTTATCCCACACATCCCCCCTTCATCATCCCCTTGTCATCATCCCACACATCCCCTTATCCCACACATCCCCCCTTCATCATCCCCTTGTCATCATCCCACACATCCCCCCTTCATCATCCCCTTGTCATCATCCCACACATCCCCTTATCATCCCACACATCCCCCCTTCATCATCCCCTTGTAATCATCCCACACCCCCCCCCTTCATCATCCCCACCCCCCTTCATCATCCCCACACCCCCCCCCCTTCATCATCCTCTTCTCATCATTCGCCCTCAGTGGTCTTCAACCTGCGGACCTCCAGAGGTTTCAAAACTACAACTCCCAGCAAGCCCGGGCAGCCATCGGCTGTCCGGGCTTGCTGGGAGTTGTAGTTTTGAAACCTCCGGAGGTCCGCAGGTTGAAGACCACTGCGGCCTTCAACATGCGGACCTCCAGAGGTTTCAAAACTACAACTCCCAGCAAGCCCGGGCAGCCATCGGCTGTCCGGGCTTGCTGGGAGTTGTAGTTTTGAAACCTCCGGAGGTCCGCAGGTTGAAGACCACTGCGGCCTTCAACATCATCCAGCCCCCTCTCACCCCCTTTAGTTCTGAGTACTCACCTCCGCTCGGCGCTGGTCCGGTCCTGCAGGGCTGTCCGGTAAGGAGGTGGTCCGGTGAGGAGGTGGTCCGGGCTGCTATCTTCACCGGGGGCGCCTCTTCTCCGCGCTTCCGGCCCGGAATAGAGCCGTTGCCTTGACAACGACGTATCTGCGTCGTTGTCAAGGCAACATGACTATTCTGAGGCCGGGCCCGAAGCGCTTAGAAGAGGCCTCCCCGGTGAAGATAGCTGCCCGGACCACCTCCTCACCGGACCACCTCCTTACCGGACAGCCCTGCAGGACCGGACCAGCGCCGAGCGGAGGTGAGTACTCAGAACTAAAGGGGGTGAGAGGGGGCTGGATGATGTTGAAGGCCGCAGTGGTCTTCAACCTGCGGACCTCCGGAGGTTTCAAAACTACAACTCCCAGCAAGCCCGGACAGCCGATGGCTGCCCTGGCTTGCTGGGAGTTGTAGTTTTGAAACCTCTGGAAGTCCGCAGGTTGAAGACCACTGCGGGTGGGGGAGTTCACTCGAGTATAAGCCGAGGGGGGTGTTTTCAGCACGAAAAATCGTGCTGAAAAACTCGGCTTATACTCGAGTATATACGGTAATACAACGTCCTTTGAATAAACAGTTAATTATCCTTGGCTTCATAAGGGCAACATGCTATGGAAACCAACACCATCTTGGCATACAGTTCTGTTCTACACTGTGCAGGGACATAATGGTAGGGGCCAGCTGGCCCCCTGGCACATTAAGGAACAGCAGTGCATCATTTGGGGGAGCCCTGTCATGTATTTTACATTGTGGTGGAGGTGCTTAGTCATGTCTTTGGCACTGTGATTGGGACAAACTTGTCAGACATGTTATATACCGGGTCATAGTTCCCATTAGATGCCCAAGGGCCTGTGCCTAGGGCAGCAGTGTAGAAGGGGACAGCACTTCGGTGAATAAAAAATGATAAATACTTTTGATGTAGCTGCAGTTGCCATGCTGTTGCCTGGAGAAAATTGGGACCAATGGAGGAAAAAAAATAACAATTTTCCATCTGCGGATGGAATCACATAAGTCATAACTGCTAATTTTTCTGCAAATTTGCAACGGCAGTAATTCCTTATGTTGTTCTTTTATCATTGATCTGTCGGGGGGATCTGTGGATCGCCAGTTAGCATGTAGTAGAAGTTTTGCAGTAGTCAACATGGCTGTTCCAAGGTCGGATTTTTTAGGACGTAAGAGGGGTTAGGTATCCAGAGCAAAAGAAGAGGTGCAGACAGTCAGCCCTTTATCTTAGTGACATTTTCAACAATTGTCGTGACTTTAGTCCAAAATGGATGAATTTTGGAACAGTTAAGCCAAAAAAGCAGAGATCAGAGATTAAGGCGGTAAAGTCATTCAGGTGTGCAGTACCATCTGGTTAATAGTCTAAATGAGTTTTCTTGTATTCGTACACATCTAGAGAAGCCATGAGAGCGAGCTAGAATTAGTTTGATCTCTTCCTTAGAAAAGGCAAAACCTAGCCCCACGCTCCATGCCAGTGGGTAATTGGGTATCGGAGGGGCAGAATTGGAGATAACTTCAATGTATAAATGGGAGATGATAGCATCTGGGAGTTGAGGAAGCAAGTAGTAACTATCCAGCCAAGAAAGAGGGGTATAGAGGGTAGGTTATATTTTAGTCATCTAACCACTTGCCGCAAGTGTAGCCAGGGCCCGCATTGGGGGAGGTGGGGCAACCCGGGCAGTTGCCCAGGGCCCCAGGGGTATGGGGCAACCCGGGCAGTTGCCCAGGGCCCCCATCCAAAAGGAGGCCTCTGAAAAGCTTTAAGGCATTACTAACACTATTGCATTTTGAGCAAATCGCTGAAAAAACTGTGCGATTTTACAGCAATTTTGCGCAAAATGGAGTACTGTTATAATAGTCCTAAAGCTGTCCAGGCTGCAGAGAGCCCATAGACTTCACTGTCAGGACCTGCGATGTCTCCGATGTCTCCTATGTGCTTGGACTCCTGATGATGTCATAATAAGTCTGTGCTGTATATGGATAAAAAAGAAGGTAATAGGAGAAAGTATGGAGGGGGGAAGAGATAAATATTCAATTACAGCTCATATATCACTGCCTACCCAGTGTGGATCCATCAACAGATATTGTTGGGGGTGAATTAAGATTTGAACCCCTTGAGGACACAGTTTATTTTAGTTTTTGCCAGTTTTTGTGGGGAAATTGAGAAGAAAACTGCAATTTAGCAAATTTTGGAGGATTATAATTTTCATGCAGTGCACTTTATGGTAAAACTGACAGGTCCTCTTTATTCTGTGGGTCAATACAATTTAAAGGGGTACTCCACCCCTAGACATCTTATCCCCTATCCAAAGGATAGGGGATAAGATATCAGATCGCCGGGGTCCC